>NC_082385.1:4476763-4503001 GCF_031168955.1 Gadus macrocephalus | reverse complement strand
AGAACTGAGAGCTGAGAGAGGCTGTCATGACCACACCTCACTCCCTCACCTCCCCTGACTTCACTGTCTTTCCTGACCTCCTCACCTCTCGACAGAGAGCGAGAGAGAGAGCCAGGAGTTCATCGCCGAGGCTCAGAACAGCTTCGTCAATCAGCTATCTCTAGCTGTGTGGGGCGGGGTGTGTGTGTGTTTGTGGGGCGGAGTGTGTGTGTGTGTGTGTGTGTGTGTGTGTGTGTGTGTGTGTGTGTGTGTGTGTGTGTGTGTGTGTGTGTGTGTGTGTGTGTGTGTGTGTGTGTGTGTGTGTGTGTGTGTGTGTGTGTGTGTGTGTGTGCGTGCGTGCGTGCGTGCGTGCGTGTATGTGTGTACATCTGATAATACAGGCAACAAACTAGGACAATAAAAACAAAGAAACTTATCAAAGATACATTCTGCAGCATTGTGTAAACGCCCTTCTGTTTCTGATTTTGAATGACAAGTTCAAAACCCATTGAGCCGGGGTGACCCTCGGGACGACCAATCACATTTCAGGCCGGTCCCCCTTGGACACGCCCCCTGACCCAGACCCCGCCCCCTGGTGTAGAGACAGGAAGGTTGACCTTCTGCAGCTGTATGACTGCTCTAGAAATCAGCTCCTGTTTGTACAGAGATGTTTATTCTGCACTGACAGAATTCAGAGCAATTTACAGTGATACTAGTTACGCATTCAGATACATAAATACACAATGTTCTTGAACATTTCTAGGCAGTAAGAAATGTTGTTCCCAAATATGTTTATATCAAGCCAATGATTTGTTGTTATATTTCAGCACGACTTCAAAAGGATGCATTTGATCCAAATTGAGTGAGATAGAATGTACTTGAACAGAGCAGACATGCGCGCCTGACTGTGTACATGATGAGAGACCCATCCATCTTCATTAGGCAAATGAGGAAACATTTTGTACTGGTACTGGCTGAAAACAAGCTACTATTTTGGTCCATGCTAGCGTACAGTAGCTGGGCTAGCGTACTGTAGCTGGGCGCGCTAGCACAATCTAGTTTATGGCTCCGTGCCAGTGTACACTAGCTGGGCTAGCGTACAGAAGCATGTTAACACAGGCTAATGTGTGGGTACTAGAGTACAGTAGCTAAGGCTTGTTAGCCTAAGCTAGCGTACAATAGCTGGGCATGTTAACATAAGCTAGCATACAGTAGCTGGGCATATTAACACAAGCTAGCGTACAGCTGGGCACACTAACACAAGCTACCTTGTGGGTCCGTGTTAGCATACAGTAGCGTGCTAACACAAGCTACTGTGCGGTTCCTTGCTAGCATACAGTAGCGTGCTAACACAAGCTACTGGGTGGGTCCGGTGAAGCGTACAGTAACTGGCCGTGTCGTCTCCTATGAGGCCGTCCAGCTTGTGATGCTCAGTCGGAGTAAAGAGTCGTCATTTATCATGGATCGCTTCTACTAACTAATGAATGACGCTCCACGCGTCTCCGAATCCGCCGGGGTACGTCTGGGAATTAATTCACTTTGTAGATGGAGCAGTGTGTGTGTGTGTGTGTGTGTGTGTGTGTGTGTGTGTGTGTGTGTGTGTGTGTGTGTGTGTGTGTGTGTGTGTGTGTGTGTGTGTGTGTGTGTGTGTGTGTGTGTGTGTGTGTGTGTGTGTGTGTGTGTGTGTGTGTGTGTGTGTGTGTGTGTGTGTGTGTGTGTGTGAATCATTTCCCTGGGGGTAGCTTCTGTCAGGTGACTCTTAGCTACCAAACTAAATATAGTGATGTTCTACTTGTGCCCTTGGACACACACACACAAACACACACATACAAACACAGAGGATGGGGAGATGGAGAGACTTTGTAAATGAATGCCATGGAGGAGAGAAATAAAAGGTGTAACTATGAGCTTCCCGGCTGCGTCGGTTCTCTGAAGACGTGGTCCCCGCGGCGCCACGGCCCCCGTGTCACAGGGAGAAGCGCCTGGAACTCAGCGGCCTCTGAAGACGTTCTCCCAGGCCTTCAAAGCTCCCCTCGGGTGACCCTCAAAAGTTCAGCAGAAGGTCAGACTGGATTTGAAGAATGCTTACTTAGCGAATCGTCGTTTTAAAAGGTTGAACCTCGACACACTTTGGGAGGGAGGGTTGGTTTTTTCCTCTGGGTCGAGGGGGATGGAATTTCATCACATTATTTATTATATTTCAGACAGTCCCCGGTTTGGGCTTTTAATGAGACACACACGTTCATAAGGCTCTGGTCCAAACCAGTTCCAACATTTTGCTGTAAATGTTCCAATTTCCCATTTCTCAGAACGTCCACGAGATCATATGCAGATCCTCGGCCTCTATCAGCGTACGCTGGTACTGCTGCTCTTTCTGCCTCATCGTGTTGCCCCTGAGCATGGCACTGTCCCACGGGTCCAGCCCACACTGGGTGCATTCCTCTACGCAACTCACACATCTGCACAAAAATGTCGCAACAGTACCAATAGAAAGTACACAATGTGTAAAAGGAGTAATGATCACAGAAAGGGCAACGGGGAAAAGCACACACACACACACACACACACACACACACACACACACGGGGAAAAGCACACACACACACACACACACACACACACACACACACACACACACACACACACACACACACACACACACACACACACACACACACACACACACACACACACACACACACACACACACACGGCACCATTTAAGTCTAAGCATTTCTGCATACTGCATTGCACAGCAGCTCTCGCTGACGACGCACCGCACACAGAGACACAGCTGAACAGTGGGGGATGCAGATCGAGTCAGAGATGCACTTCCAGGTAAAACACAAGACAGTCCGCATCTGGAAGCCCTCCAACAGATGGCTGACCGGGACGGCTTGACCCCCTCCTCAGAGCCAGGGCACCCAGTCCATCAGGGCTCAGGGAGGGCTAAGAACAGTAGGGGGGGGCTAACCGTGGTAGGTAGGGTACGGTAGGTATTGGGACAGGGCTGCTGTTTGTATGCGATCAGTTTCCCCAGTTTCTACCACCCGTGAACCTGTAGCACCACACAGGCCCACAGCCTCTTGGACTGTATAGAGACCAACACAAAGGTTGTGCAGTTCTCTCGTGCTGAGATGCTTTTTCAGAGCAAGTACAGCCGTGAATCTCAAAGGTATGACATGCATTTAACGTTGTACTCTGAGTAGTGGATGTACCCCTTCACTATTGTAACAGTGATTCTGAAAGTAGTTTTTACTGGGAATAAAGACGACCCGAGCTTCTACGGCTCCCTCTCTCAACTGTAGTGCCACGAATCCTATGCCCAATGTGTCGGACGCAGTCTGCAGTGATTCAAACACACAGGCATTAACGGGACATCTTTATGGCGCTCTTTAGGATGCTGAATCTCAACACTGGGGTTCACTTAAAGCACCAGTCAGGAGGAGCTGGGGGTATGTGGGGGTTCCAGCCCCCTGCCTTATGCTGGCTTGGTGACTGCTGATTCGCTAGCTTGCAGTAACCTGAAGCACTGGAGGTGTGCATCAGCGGTCTGGCTCTGGGTACACCAGGGAGGCCTGCCTGGCAGCCAGCTCCACCACACCAGCCAACGCTCCCCTTATGCACAGTAAACACAGTGACCAAGAATGCAAACACATTGTCACACAGTCAAACACACACACCCAGAAAACACACACGACCCATACAAACACTCACACTCACCGTACTCCCATGAATCTGTGTGCAGACACATTTAGAGAGCGAGAGAGAGCGAGAGCGAGAGAGAGAGAAAACTTGGTTTGAGAGAGAAAAACCTTTGTTCCAGAGAGAGAAAAACCTTGAAGAGAGAAAAACCTTGGTTCGAGAGAGAAAAACCTTGAAGAGAGAGAAAAACCTAGGTTCGAGACAGAGAGAGCGAGAGAGAGGGAGCCAAGACGATTAATTAGAGTTAACAACCCCAGCTAGCATTAGCTCTGTTGATTCAAAAGCTTTATCTGAGCGCGGCCGCTTTGCCTACTGAGAAGGCTAGCGTGTGTGAGCAGTAGTGGCCAGTCGTGAATAGAGGGAGGCCTGGAAACCGCCTGCGTTCCACAGCGAGATGGAGGAACGCAGAGCTGAGTTCCTTAAGTCGCAGTGTTTACATTTCACTGTCGGCTCCTCTGAGTGTGCTTGTGCGCATGTGGTATGCGACTGTGTGCGTCCCTGTTGGTCTTTGTGTACATTCGTGGGTGTATGGATTTCTGTGTGTATATTTCCGCGCCGCCCTGAGGTCCGTATGTGTATGCGTGTATGTTTTCTCAAGCTGGGTTTCTGTGTGTGATTGGTGCTGAACTTTGTGTAAGCTGTCAGCTACAGCTTCTCCTTATGGATGGAATACTAAAATATACTCTCTTCCCTTCCCTCCTTCCCTCTCCTCCTCCCCCTTCCTCTCAACTGACCTCAAAACCTCTCTATCTTCTACAAAAAAACGTTTTATCTCACACAAACGTCCTCCTGTGGTCCCGAAGTCAGTCCCCCCTCCCCCCCCTCTCAGGTCTCCTCCCTCTCTCATTGCCTCCAGCCCCGGTCACCTCCGGCATGGTGCAGTGGGTCCATCACACCTCCCACTGGGTACTGAGGTGTTGGGAGGGTTCACCTAGAGAACCAGTGATGGGGGGGCTATGTCTTCAATCAAAACGCTCTCGTGCGGACGCAGACAAGATGATCAGGGGGAGTGAGTCAGTCAGTCAGTGAGAGAGGGAGAGAGAGAGAGAGAGAGAGAGGGAACCAAGAGCTTGAGTGAGAGAGACAGAGAGAGAGAGTGAGAGATAAGGGATGCTATCAAAAGAGGAAGGCAGAGGTATAAAAACATCTATCAGCTGGGAGATAATAAGTAGATAAGAGAAAGAAGAAGAGAGGAGGGGAGTTGGAGGAGTTGCTGGGTGGGGGTGAAGAGGGAGATCTCAGTCTTCTCATCCACAGGTCCCCATTCCTCTGCATCTGAACTGGGACCACTGAGTCCAGCGTTAACACCCTGAATTCGAGAGCACTGACCAGTTAATTTGATGTATCAACAGCCATCTCTGTAATTGCCTCCCTCAGCATATTATTAATATTATTACTACTCTCACTTTGGTGCATCATAATCACAACATCAATGAGGACTGTAATGAGGACATGGATTTAGAGCAAACCTGGGGTCGAGAGAGAGAGAGAGAGAGAGAGAGAGAGAGAGAGAGAGAGAGAGAGAGAGAGAGAGAGAGAGAGAGAGAGAGAGAGAGAGAGAATCATTGGGTCGAGAGAGAGAAAGAGCGAGCGAGAGAGAGACAATTAATTAGAGTTAACAACCCCAGCTAGCATTAGCTCTGTTGCGTTAAAAGGTTTAATGGAGCACGGCCGCTATGCTAACTGTGAAGGCTAGCGCTTGTGAGGACGACCAGGAGATACAGTCGGTGTGATTGCTGTTATACCACCTGCAGGAGTGTAGGAATTCAAAGTATAGGCATGTGCATACATTCAGTGTATTCACAATAAAACACAAACAAGGCTTTTCAGCCTCAAATCTCCGGGCTGTCAAGTGTGCGTATGTTTTTTTGTGTACGTGGGCGTATGTGTATAATGTATGTTTGTGTGGTGTGTTTGTGCGTACGTGCATAATGTGTGTGTGTGTGTATGCATAATGTGTGTGTGCATAATGTGTGTGTGTGTGTGTGTGTATGAATAATGTGTGTGTGTGTGTGTGTGTGTGTGTGTGTGTGTGTGTGTGTGTGTGTATAGTCTATGTATGGTGTGTGTGTGTGTGTGTGTGTGTGTATAGTCTATGTATGGTGTGTGTGTGTGTGTGTGTATATGTATGCATGTAATGTATGTAGGTACGTATGTATGCGTGTGTGTGTGTATGTATGTGTGTATGTATGTATGCATGCATGTGTATATGTGTGTGTATAATGTTGCGTGTGTGTCGTGTGTTTGTGTTTATGCGTGCATGTCCATGGAAGCATAATCCGCCGCCCACAGCCGTTCCCTCCATCAATATAAACATAGATCTGTTGGACTGGAAACCAGCGCCGCTCAGCTCGTGGGTTGCATTTAAAGGGAGAGCAGAAAAACAAGCTTTAAGGAAATAAACAAAAACACCTAAAAGAACCCTCAAGAGTAAAGGCTTATGGTGCCACGTCGACGCAACGCAAGGGGGTTTACGGAACAATTACATCCTTGCGGACCCTCCTTGCGTCCACCCCAAGGGCCTGACGTGCGCCTCCCAAAAACCGCAACCTTGCGTCGATGCGACGCAGCAAGCGTCTGCGTTGTCATTGCGTCACGTCGACGTGGAACCATAACTGAGCCTTTAGTGTTGAGTTCTGGCCGTGCGAAGCAGTGTCACTGATGAGCGAGCGGGTGCAAAACGTGGCTAGGCTGCGGTTAGCTTCCATTTGAATGTGTACTTCACTAGCCGCCAGCATAAAAGGCTAGTTAGCATACTTGTATTTCAGTGTTTCCGGAACAACTCTAAAACCACACAATGTTTATAGTACAGCTACGAGATGGATGTACAATGTCATGTGACCTGGCAAACGTGCGCATTAGCACATGACACACACAAACATGTGAAGGCACACATGCTCTGAGTTCTGTCGTACTGCTTGACTAGTGTGACGTAGAGAAGACAGACACACAGTACAGCCTTTTCTCATGTCATGTGTGGATGTACAGAGACTCACCAGCAAAAACATACACACACACAAAGTGGTAACAGAGTAGGTAGGTGGGTCGGGAGAGAGGAGAGGAGAGGAGAGGAGAGGAGAGGAGAGGAGAGGAGAGGAGAGGAGAGGAGAGGAGAGGGAGAAGGATTGGGTTGGCTGGGGTTAGAGAGATGATAGGTAACTGTCTGTGTAGGTGTTTCTTCGACTGACCACAAACATACACACACACACACACACACACACACACACACACACACACACACACACACACACACACACACACACACACACACACACACACACACACACACACACACACACAGTAAGGGATGTTGTTCCAACTAAAATGCCTGATACTGGGACCATGTTTTCCATCCTGGTCTCGCTCCGTGTTTGATTCCAGGACTCCGCACAGAAGCTGCCTTCACACCCAGCCCCCCCCCCCCCCCCTACCCAGCCCGAGCCAGGCATACACATCCCGGTGTGATCTCACCCCGTACAGACAGCCCTCTCATTGCTCTCAGAACCACAACCAGACCCCCCCCCCCCCCCCCCCCCCCAGGCCTCTCCATCCAATAAGCGGGTCCACCTTCGGAAATCTGTTTCCACTTCATCATCCGTTTATGAGAGGGCTTTTCTTTGGGGGAGGAGGGGTTGGCAAGCAAATGGAGACACACACACACGCAGACACACACGCACGCAAACATACAATCCCACACGCAAACACACACAAACACTCTCACTCACACACGCACACTGTCTCTCTCAAACACACACGCGGAAGGATACACACTAACACATGAAAAGATACACACAGACTCAAACACACACGCAAACATACACACACCCACACACGCAAACATACCGCACACACATGAGGATTGGTAGGCTAGAACTCTCATTTTCCAGAAAGCAGATTGTGAACATTAGCGTGTTGACAGAGCCAGTATTGGACTGAGTGAATGTTATAGCGGCTTGGCACCTCACACACTCATGCATACAGATACACTCCGGATCACAGATCACTGTAATCCTGGGCAGCCTGGCGAGTAGATTACCTATCGGTCTGCTCTTTATCCTCATATGGGAGATGAGCTCTAGGATTGAGAGGGAGGGAGAGAGGATACAGAGAAAGAGAAGAGAGAGAATAGAGAGACAGAGAGAGAGAGAGAGAGAGAGAGAAAGAAGGAAAATGAGGAAGAGAGAGGGAGGAGAGGAGAGAGGCAGAGAGAGAACGAGACAATAGAAAGACAGTGAATGAGCAACATCTTAATGAGATGAGAGGTTAAAGACAGGACACAGAAGGGATAACAGGAACAGAATAGAGAAGGAATGGAAGGAGATCAATAGATGGAGAGATATGGAGATAGCGAGCCAGAGACAAAGGGAGAAAGAGAAAGAGAGAGTGAGAAAAAGGAAGGAGACAGAGACAGAGAGAGAAAGCGACAGAAGAGGGAGAGACAGAGAGAGAGAGAGAGAGAGACAGAGTGTCTCCCAAGGCCATCCACCTCGTAGTGGCTCATATGTTAGCCTCCTGCTCCGGCAGGACCCTGGTTGTAAAACTCCCGGGGAGGCGGCGGTGTAAGTCAAGCAGCTCCTGTTCTTATACGATGCTTTTCTAACCAGTGGCCACTCAAAGCGCCTCACAATATTGCCCAACAATCACCCATTCACAGACCGACGGCGGAGTCAGCCATGCAAGGCGACAGCCAGCTCATCGAGAGCAGTCGTCGGGGTGAGGTGTCCTGCTCAGGGGCACCTCGACACCGCTCTAGGAGGAGGCGGGTAATCGAACTATAGCAACCCTCCGGTGACCAGCCAACCCCGCTCCGCCTCCAGAGACACATGCCGCCCGGACCCGCCTGCCCACAGCCGGTTCCACGAACACGACATTGCGGTGTCGTTTTAAAGTACACCGGGGCGGTAAGAGGGAGGGGGAGTGAGAGCAGACAGAGCAGATGGCAGAGCGGGAGAGTAATAGCCTACGCAGCAGTAAAGTCCGGCTCCTTCCAGAACCAGCGGAGCCCGGCGCCGCATTAATCACACCTGGCCTTGCGGCTATGTGTGTTGTAGCGCTACCAATCACCCTGACTGGAGCAGCGTAGGGCCGCCGGCAACCAGGCCAGGGCACTCTGGACCGGAGACCCAGGGACGAGGAGGGGGGAGAGGGTGGAGGGAGAGGGGGAACAGGGTGGGCGTGGAGAGGATGATGAACTGAGAGGAGAGGGGCAGAGGGAGGGAGAGGAGAGGTGAACAGAGGATGGAGGGAGAGAGAGACAGGAAGCGGAGAGGTGGATGGAAAGAGAGAGAAGAATGATTGAAGGAGAGGGGGAAGAGGCTGGTTGGATGGGTGGGGCTACACAGAGGTACAAGGAAAATATTCTATTTTCTGTGTTATTTAATGTGCGTTCATTGTCTCGTTAACCCAGGCAATTTGACAAAGTGGTAATATTGTTAATAATATTCGGAAATGCTGGCAAACTAGACCGTGTGTTTGTGTCTTTATGTGACAGAGTGTGTGTCTGCGTGGAGCCGGTGCAGGTGTGTGTAAGAGTGTTTCCTTGTCCTTGTATACATCTAAGGTGTGTGTGTGTGTGTGTGTGTGTGTGTGTGTGTGTGTGTGTGTGTACTCCCCCCCCCCTCCTCCTAGATGTCTGTATCTCTCCTCTATGCAGGCCTAGTTAAATCCCTGCAGTAAAACAACGGCCACGTCTCACTGCTCGCGTGTCTGATCAATATCTCAAGCTTCCATTACACCGGCCCGCATGGCGGCGGCGGCGGCGGCGGCACAGCGGTCGCTAAACACGCGGCGTATTTATTGAACGGGGAGATTGATGGCCGATCGGCCGGTGAGTCTCGGGCGGTGTGTCCAGGCGGTCGTAACCGCGTCTGGCCGTACGGTTTGATACCTCTCAGCAGGACAACAGAGAACACTGAGGTTCACAGCGTGTGATGCAGCAGACTCTGATCACTCACTTTGGAGGACAGGTGGGTCTGTTACACTGTGTGTGTGTGTGTGTGTGTGTGTGTGTGTGTGTGTGTGTGTGTGTGTGTGTGTGTGTGTGTGTGTGTGTGTGTGTGTGTGTGTGTGTGTGTGTGTGTGTGTGTGTGAGAGAGGTGTCTAAAGTGATGGATGGGGATTCAATGTGACGGTTACCATGAAGAAACCCATATTTACAGTCAGAGCATTGAGCAGACGTTTCGATCCGAAGCGACTGACAATAAGTACTTTTGTCAGAAGAAAGAGAAACAACAATATATCGGTAACCCATTCCCCATATACATCAAAGATAGCTAAGTACTATTTTAAAGTGCAAGGATGTATACCATACAATAAGTGCGTACATAAAGTCCAATATTACAGTAGTGTTTCTGTGTATTCGGTTGCTTTGTGTGTGTTTTGGCGTTAATCTGTGTTTCTTGGCAACCGCCAATACGCACACAGCATCAACTGAACGATGCAGTTGTGCGTATGCGTGCGTGCGTGTATGCGTTTGCATGCGTGTGTGCGTGCATGCGTGCCCTCGGCTGACCGGTGATTACAGCAATGGGCTCTCTAGACGCTCGCAAGGACGGTCGGAGAGGAAACAGACGATGTGGACTTCCTCTGGGAACCTGTGATCTCACTTCCTGTGGACGTCTGCGTCGGCTTTAAATCATCAACGCTTTAATTTACGAGCAAACACATCCAGTACGGGCACATACGTGCGTGCAAAGCTGAATCGGGTGCTGGGGTCGAGAGAACTGCTGCGTCAGACCCCAGAGACACTCGAGAAAATTCATTACATTAGCAACGCTTAAGGTTAGCATAGACGCTTAGGAAGAAGCTAAAGTGTGAGACGCGCACGGGTCTGGCAGACATTAGCTTCCACACTCGCCGTCTCTCATGATTCACAGAGGAATCAATTTGCCTTCTTATTTGTCTACAGGGATACCGGACTGCACACTTGGACAGGACACACACACACGCAGAAACGCACGGACATGCATACACAACTGCACACACTAGTGGTTGAGAGGGGTGTGGAGGGAGAGAGCGAGATAAATTAATCTCAGATGAATTTTGGGGGGGGATGGGAACACATCACACTGGCTAACACACAGTAAACACCCCCGACACACACACACACACACACACAGAGACACACGTTTTCTTCCGCTCCACCTCGGATGCTGAGTATAACGAATGGTGTTCCCCAGGAGAGGTCATTCAAAGTCATCCCCCTCCTCCATCCCCGTCCCTGATGTCTGATTTACTCCGCAGCCCGCCAGCGGAACGGCCGCTATGGAACACGGTCACATCCCAACACCAGGTCTGGGAAGAACATATTTGGCTGTTTTTCCTGTAATAAAATCCATTGAGTCACAAAACAGTGTTTACCAATGGATGATCTCAGGAGTGGCCGACGTGACGATGCAAATGTTTTAATCTTTGTTTTGATAACACGACTGCCCCTGCTTTCCATTGGCTCGGCAGAATGCCTGTAGAACGCAAGAAGGATGGAAGAATGGCAGCAGAGGAAAGCTTTTCAAACCCTAAATGAGTCGTAAAAGGGCTCGTTGGGTACGGCACACATCAGGCCAGCCGCCGAAGTGTAGGAGAATGAATGAGAGCACATGAGAGAAACTAACACTAAGCACACAGAGAATACCAGGAGAGAGACAGAGGGGAGGAGAGGGGGAGTAAACGGGAAAGAGATACTGAGGCATAGCACATGAATATAAAAAGGTGCAGAGATAACAAAAACACACAGACACACATGCAGACGCACAGAGACACACATGCACACCCACACAGACAGACACGCACACACACACACACACACACACACACACACACACACACAGAGGTCAGCTGAAGATCCAGCTCCATATTAAGATTCCGTCACGTCGCTGGTAGCTCTGACAGAAGCAACAACATGAGGTTTTGTAGTTGTTCTGCAGCATAGTTCTGACCTGCTGACTTTACACAGATGCACATTCGCTGCAAAGGTCATTGTTTTATTTGCCCGTACTGCAGCCGGTGTTGTTCTGTATAGTCTGTTGTTTGCTTTGTCACCTGTGAATAAAGTGGTGGTAAAAAGGGGATTTCAGAGCAAGATAAGACTCTCTTCACAGGAATACCGACCGAGAGGCCACGTTAGCTCCATGCCTTCACAGGAATACCAATCCAGCGGCCATGTTAGCTCTATGCCTTCTGTGTTTTTACAGGAATACCGACACAGCGGCCATGTTAGCTCAATGTCATCTAATGTAGACGTGAGCCAAGGTGAATCTTATAATATCCTTAACCAGCCGGGTGGTTTCCAAAGTCAAGCTTCATTCATACCCCTGTGTGGAATAGCTGCCGTGGCAACAACGCGAGTCTCCACGCTCTCGGTGACGATCAGAAGGTAAGAGGACCGTCAGGACGCGACCCATCAACACAACACCCATCAACACAACACCGATGGAGCGAGAGCCACGCTCGATGCAGAAGTATAATCCCACATTTGTATTCACACCTTCTATGGGGGGCACTGGGGGGGGGGAGTTGGTTATTAATCGACGGATCTGCCTATTGAGTTGAAGAAAATTGAGAGTAAGAAATGTGTTAAGCCTTTCCTGTTCATTGTCTCAGATCCCAGACGGCATTATTCCACGACCAGTCACCCACTGCTCCAGAATGCACTTTATTCCAGTAAAAGAAATAGGCTTCGGAAAAAAACTATGTTGAGCTAAAATCAATAGTTAGAAACACTGGAACCTGACGTGGACAGAGTGGACCTCCTTAAACAAGAAGCTAGCCAGAGTGGTCGTGTGTGTGTGTGTGTGTGTGTGTGTGTGTGTGTGTGTGTGTGTGTGTCGCAGTTCAGCCCCTCAAATGAATCTGGAGGACGTCATCATGTCAGGACCACAGTTAACACAAGCGTGCTAAAAAGGCAGGACTCGTCTCCGGTCCAAATGTCTCCCTCATAACTCATGACTCTGTAGAATCAGAGCATTTCTCAATACATCAGAGCGAGAGAGAGCGAGGGGGGCGAGAGACACTGAAGCAGTGCAGCCTGCCAGCCCCGTCAGAGTGAGTCAGAAGGGGTCTTTGCAGAAGAGGATCTGCTGATCTGTGAGTAATTAGACGGAGCGTCGGTTTGAGGGCTGGCCGTCCCGGTTGCGGGGGGAGTGTGTCTCACGCACGGCTGCGCTGCGCTCAGTCAATATGTGCTTCTGACTTCAGAGAGCACAAAAGAAGACGTTTGTTGTCTTACTTTCAATCCATAATCCCCGAGACGTTTGACACTGTGTGTGTGTGTGTGTGTGTGTGTGTGTGTGTGTGTGTGTGTGTGTGTGTGTGTGTGTGTGTGTGTGTGTGTGTGTGTGTGCCGTTGCTTGATTACACTCCTCATCAATATTCAGCCCCTCCAGAGACGGAGCGCGCTACACAGTGGACACACTGGGCAGCCAGCCGGAGACAGAGACAGACGGGGACATCAAGTCTTAATTCCCCCTGTCGTCCGATGTCACGGGGGGAGGCCTTTTGACGCGTCACAAGACGGCAGAGTGACGACTTTTGCTCCTTAACCAACGGTGATGAACGAGCCACACTCGTGACTTAATAGTTCTGAGAGCTTCTGTCCCGCACCGGGTCCCATGGTGAGGTAATCTAGGGTGAACGTGGAGAACGCCCCCTCTGCAGCTGGGTTAGAAAAACAGTCTCAAACACTCAAACACTCTCCTAGACTCCTGTTCTCACGCACTGAGACGGGGAGAACGTCTCAACTGTCCCATCACAACCCCACAACCCTCTTACGCACTGATTGTACGCACTTATTGCAAGTTGTATGTCCTGGCTCTTAATGTAAAAATAGTACTTAGCTCGCTGTAGCATCTTATCCTAGCTATCTGTGTTGTATACAGGGAATGGGTTCACCTAGCTATTGTTAGTGCTTGGCACTTGGTTCTATGAACATCCTTACTGTACCGACAGCGATATATTGTTGTTTCTCTTTCTTCTGACAAAAGAACATATTGTAAATCGCTTCAAATTATAGCGTCTGCTGATTGCCCTGGTTTTTAATGTCAATTTGTGTCTCCTAATGCTTGTGCATCAGGGCCAATCAAAGGTCAACGTTCCTGAGGAGGACGTATCAGGGCCAATCCCAGGTCAACGGTGTTCATGAGGAGGAAGTATCAGGGCCAATCACAGGTCAAAGCCGTTCCTGTTGGCAGACGGCTGGAGGGAGGAGTCATGGGGAGGTGAATTCGAGGCATGGATAACGCTGCGTGCGTTTGTGTACTGATCTCTTCCTGGTTCAGACACCAGTGAAAGCCCGGCTGTGTATGTCCGTGTTAATGCCCGCTGGACCCCTTTGTTGCGCTAACAAGCATTCCTCTCAACAGGCTTTCTAAACCCAACATTTACGGCCCGTTTTCCTGGGTATCCGGACCCAAACTAGTGGTTGACTCGTCAGTCAGGGGTTAACCACTGGTAAGTGACCTGATGGCTATGAGAGCGGGCTAGGAGCCGACTAACTCGTTTGGTGGCCAGCTCCACTGTTTTCAGAAGGGCTCAGGTGAAGTGAGAGCCGACCTCAGACAGACAGACAGACAGACAGACAAACACACCCATCAGGGAGACACACAGGGAGGGAGGAGGAGGGGTGGGGGGGGTGATGTCACCTTTGGCTCACACACTGAGGAAGTTGATCAAACAGTCAAATCCAAACCATAACAACTGCTGCTTTTTCTAAACCAGGGCTGGAAGAGATAATAGAATAATATGAAACTGAGGAAACCAAATTGTGTTTGGAAGTAAACAGACTGATCACACGATGACCCAATTCCAAAAAAAGAGTAGCTCTCGAAAGATATAAAGAGTAAAGTTTAAAATATATACATTTTATTTTAAGTGGCATTTTTTATTCAGCTCCACTCTGTTTCAAACGAGTGTAATTACTTAAACTGACACCTGGATATGCTAAACCTGTGTGTTAGCATATGAAGCATCCCCCACATATCCCCATCAACAAAACTGCAACATGTTGAAGCTTATCGCAGTTAAGAATAGATTCACCCAGCGCACTTCTGGGCCAATATCACTAGTGCTGTTCTAGAAATAAGATTTTGTTGTGACATATATTTTGTACGCTTGTCGCTTTCCATAATTTGGTCACTGGTCGGTCTACTTCAAAATGAGTTTTTTGTTCACGAATGGTTTATAATACTGTAAGTTCTCTAGAATTATTTCCACAGAAAGTCACTCATTTAAGTTTTTGAATCGGTGACAACACTCATCACAGAGCCAATCAGAGGAGAGGGTAGTTAATGACTCATTACTCACAAAGTATCCTAGATCTGTCAGCTTTCCTTTATTCAGTCAGTGAGTGTGAGAGTGTGCGCGCGTGTGCGTGTGCGTGCGTGCGTGCGTGCGTGCGTGCGCGTGTGTGTGTGTGTGTTCTGAACAAATGAAGACCCAAGGCAAAGGGATTACAATATCTTGTGAATATTTTATCCACGAAAATGCATGCAATGTTGTTTAAATATCTAGGGAGGAAAGTTTCTTCCTTCAATAGATAATGGTGATGTATTACCAGAACATTACTATTTTAAGTTTGGGTTTGATGTTTTGAACAACACACACGAGGGGATTAAGTTTGTTAGCAAACAGCAGCTGTGTGTGTGTGTGTGTGTGTGTGTGTGTGTATGTGTGTGTCTGTGTCTGTGTGTGTGTGTGTGTGCGCGCGCTCAGCCCTTCAAATGAATCCGGCTGACATCATCGTCATGTCAGCATCACAGTAAACACAAGTGATAAACGACTCCGTCCTCCTGTCTCCACACAGCTTGACACAATCAGCCATTCCTCATTAAACTCCTTCTCCAGCTCCTTCTCCAGCTCCTTCCCAGGTTCTCATACGAGGTCCCGACCAGAACATCGACCGGTGTCGCGCTCTCTTAGTCAGCTTCAACAGGTTCATGAGTCATAAATAACGGACGTGAACCAAGTCATATGTTGCATAATGGCCCGTCTGCCACTTTGGTGTCGCCGCCCAGACACTGCAGACGTGATGTGTGATGTGTTCAATAATTAAGAACTTCATTAAACATTGACACGCTTTAAACACGGGCGTCCCATTTAAGACGGGGAACGGAGAGCGGCCGGCTCGAGTCCTTCCACACTGCGGTGTGGAAGGACTCGAGTCCACAGTGTCTTGAGAAGGGAACAATATATCATTACAGTGGCCCCACCCAGACAATGACCCACTTTAGTGTTGGAGTCTCCAACCCAAAACACAGCAATCACAACTGACAAACACGCGCAGACACACTGCTGGACGTGTCATTTTCTAACCCCCCCCCCCCCTCCCCCTCTGTCAAGCTACTAGTTAGCACACTAACAGGAGGGCGGCATCATTCGTGTCCCGTTGCATGCAGCTTGTTAGTTAGCATACGTTAACACACGATCAGCAGGGCAGCCTCATAGGCATCCTGATGTTAGCTAGCAAACGTTAGCTCATATACGTTAGCTCATATGCTCCCTTGCTATGGACTGCACGACAGCACACCACTTCAAATGCATGGGCAACTGGTGTGTGTGCTGTGATGAGACACATGGCTCTAGGTTCTAGGTTCTAGGCTGAGTGGGTCATCTGAAACTGGAGGGTTGCCGGTTCACTAATTTGCACATGCCGGCTAGACTGACATGGCCTAGACTATACAAGCCCAGGGCCAGAGCATGCGTGGACAGCGGCCTGCGTGTGACGGTTTGTGGGGGTAACCGGGACTCATAGATCATGTGACGCCCCGTGGCCATGGCAACTAGCATATGTTTCACTGGAGGTGTGTCTCTGTTTCTTTTTGTTCATTGATTTCCCTATAAATAAAGCTGCGGAGCCAGTTGAATGTCTGCCCCCATGTGCTCCTCTGGTGCCAGGGGATAAGGCCGGCTGGCGGGCCGGGGTTATTGATCGATAGCCTTTGGTGTTGTTTTCCTTCTCCCCATAAATCAGGTTTCAGGAAGGACGTCTACAGCGCGTCTAAATTGATTTCGCCAGCCTCCACCCACACCACCACCTCCACCCAGGCTCCCGACGCTCCACCCTCACCCCCACCACAATGGTAAAATGGACTGCATTAATACAGCGCTTTTCTAACCAGTTGCCGCTCAATGCGCTTTACAATGTTACCATTCAACCATTAATGCACACATTCACGGCGGTGTCAGCCATGCAAGGCGACAGACAGCCAGCTCGTCGGGGTCAGTCAGGGTGAGGCGTCTTGCTCAGGGACACCTCGACACTGAGCTAGGAGGAGCCGGGGATCGAACTAGCAACCTTCCGATTACCAGCCAGCCTGCTCCACCTACTGAGCAACAGGCCAGCCCCCACCTGGCTCCAAATGTCAGGCCATGTTTCAAGATTTACCCAAAAAGCGATTCTGATTCTGTTCATTTAATTGAACATACTTCTCTAAATTGTGAAATACATCACGCTGTTAGGAATTGGGTAAGGCTGTCCGACAACAGACAAGAATTTGTTTAAAATTGTAAATTGCCGGTTGTCAAAAAGGGACGTTGGACAAATTGACAAGAATCCTAGCGACAAACACTTAACACCAGCAGTTAGCGACACGCAAATAACAGTCAAACGTCTGAACTCAAATCTCGTCTGAACCCATCCTACAAAAGCCACAGAACCGGATCGTCAGCCAGCGCGGCAGGACGCTTGTCATCAACGCGTGTTTCGACAGAACCATCCCACAAGAAACGTCTGAGAGCATCCTCTATCACAGTGATGTCAAGGAGTGTTTGTGGGTGTGCGCGCGTATGTGTGTGTGTGTGTGTGTGTGTGTGTCTGTGTACGTGCATCAGCTGGGTCTGAGTAGGACCCAGCCAGAGCAGCGTGAATTAGAACTGCTGAGCCACAATAACACAAGCCAAGTGGTTGATGAATGGGGGGGCGCCAGTGTGTGTGTCTGTGCGCGCGCGCGCGTGCGTGTGCGTGTGTGTGTGTTGGGGGGGAGGAGGCGGGGCCAAGTGTGTGTCGGCCAGGATTGCCGTCTCAGGGATCTGATGCGTTAGCGGGATCAGGTTGTGGCCTCTGGGAGCCGGCCAGCCCACTGATGAGGAAGATGATGAGGATGATGTCACGGGACTCAACAAGGGGAGCACGCAGAGAGCCAGCCACAAGACAGGGGGAGGAGGAGGAGGAGAGGAGGAAGAGGGAGGGGGGGAGAGAAGCGATGGAGAGGAAGGGGGAGAGGAGGGGGGAAAGGAGGTGGGAGGGAGTGGTGGAGAGGAGAGACAGAGGAGTGGGGGAGAGGAGAGATTGAGGGGAGAGGAGAGAGGAGGAAGAGGAGGGGGAGGGGAGGGGGAGAAGGGAGACGAAGGGGAGGAGAGGAGAAGGATCAGACAAGAAAAACAGAAGAGAATAAAAACAAGCACTGAAACCGGAGGCGATGGGAGGGGAGAGAAAAGGAGAGAAGTCGGGGTTCAGGTTCAGTCAGGCGGAGACTTAAGTGTCAGCAGAGCAGGACCTTCTGTTGAGGATCACTGCACTCGCACGCACACACACACACACACTCTGCAGTCGACACACACACACACACACACTCTGCAGTCGACACACACACACACACACACACACACACACACACACACACACACACACACACACACACACACACACACACACACACACACACACACACACACACACACACACACACACACACACACACACACACACACACACACAGGTTTCTTTCAGCCGTCAACTCCAATCACACACGCTCATAACTTGAATAACAACCCTATAGCTCATCACAACTTGTGAATAACATCCCTCAAATGCTCATCACCACAAGTGAATAACATCAAAACATGTGAATAGAATCACAACATGTGGATAACATCCCTGTAGCTCATCACAACATGTGAATCACATCGCTGTTACTCGTCAGTCGTCACAATGTGTGAATAACATGTTCATAACATCCCTGTAGCTCATCACAACATGTGATTCACATCGGGGTGGGGGGGGGGGGGATCTCAAATCTAAAACCTGATCTGTGACTAGGGCCAGGCGAGTCCCCGTGCCATGTTCCGAGCAACAAGACAGCTGAGGAGATGCTAAGCTAACCAGGCTCCGGACAGCCTCTTTAAAAACGGCTACATAACAATGTGATTACTCCAGTAACCAATGTAGGACAAGAGACAAACGAACACGATGCTACCACTCATCAACAGCCCAAACTAGCTCCCCCCCCGTCCGCTCCTCCCTAGCTCCGGGCCCCGGAGATGAACCGTCACACTCAGCTACTTTCTATTAAAACGCACTCCAGGGGCCCGCCTCATACACGAGCTGGGAAAATCTCGCAGTCTGCAACATCTACTCCGCATCGCGAAAATATTGACCAGTTATTTTTCCGGTGCAATCCGAGTCAATGTTTGCAGGCAGTTTTTTTTTTTTTTTTAAACTAGGTGTCTTCGAAAAGATGCCGAGTGTGATGTTTCCCTCCGAGCTCTCGATGACATCACTCCCTGCCAAGCTCGTTTCGGGATGGTTGTCTGGACCGGTGAGGTCAGACAAACAAGGACGCGGTCCGATGTTGACCTTGAAGGGCATGACGCTGTAGTACTGCCTCAACCGGCACGAGGACAGGGTTTAATATCGTCTAGAGTGTAATTACCTCCTCATGCAACACACACACAGACCTCCATTCAGCTGCGAGTGTGGGGCTCACTAGAAGGGCCGGTTCCTCATGGAGAAGGGCAGGTCATCTGCGGTCAAAGGGTGAAAGCGTTGAGCACGTTTCACAGTGAAAATGTTCGAATCTCTTTCAACGCAAGGAACAAGAACACTCTGAACTGGGTGCAGAGCCCCAGCGTAGAGGCAGCAATGGCAAATCGACTGCATCTATACAGTGCTTTTCTAACCAGTGGCAACTCAAAACGCTTTACAACATTGCCCAAGATTCATCCGTTCATCATGCACACATTCACACACCGACGGCGGTGTCAACCATGCAAGGCGAGAGCCAGCTCGGCTGGAGCAGTCAGGGGTGAGGTGTCTTGCTCAAGGACCCTTCTACACTCAGCTAGGAGGAGCAGGGGATCGAACTAGCAACTGAGCCACATGCCGCCGCAGCTGCACCAAAACGCCTTGAAACAGGGCGGGGGGGGGGGGGGTGGGGGGAGTCCACATATCAAGTGTGAAGTAGGGTCTCTGAGGTCAAAGGTCGTGAACCCCTCTCCGACCCAGAGGAGGCTGCAGAGAAGGGCAGGGCGGGCCGAACGCTCTCCCCAACTGAGGAAGAGGGCCCTGCCTGTGCAGAGCGGAGCTGCGGCTGACCAGCGAGGTATTTGGGAGGAATGCAAAAGGCTGCGAGGAGATTGTGCAGAATGCTGGCCTCCCCACATTCTCCTGCACACAAGACAGCGGTTGTTGCTGGAGTCCAACGCGGCTCATTGTGGTCAAGAGAAGCCGTTACGCAACGACCGGATGAGACATCGCTGGCTTTTTTGCTTTTTGGACAACACGCAGTCCCGATCATTAGTGCGGTTTATGTCCGTGTCTGACAAAGATACGATCGCTCTACAGCAGCATTAGGAGGCGTATGTGGATGGCTGTGATCTGGAATACCTTTCCATAAATACAGGAGGCGTGCATCTGTTGCATGTGCATGACTACCAGATCATATCAATGATGCAAAGATAGGCCCCTCGTGCATTGGTGACACTGATTGATTTAAGGTCGCCGTGCAGCTGCGAAGAGACGGAATCTACTTGCCAACATTGCAGTTCCTCAACTTGGGGAAAACGTAGTGTGTTGCTTTTATCGGCGGAGCTATATGACTGTGTGTGCGCGTGTTTGTGCACAGTGGTGCATGGAGCAGTGGTTCGAGGCTATTTATAGCACGGCTATATTAGCCCTCCATATGTGTCAGTCTCTAGTCTTAAAATGGCCACTGATAAAAAACCAACAAAGTGGAGAAGCTAGCAAAATAAATCACCTAAAAGGCGATATTATGTTATTTCAAGTCTGTGCGTTAGTGTGAGTTTGTGGTGAAGATGTTTGTGAGTGAGTGTTTGTGAGTGAGTGTGTGCTGCAGGGCATTTTTTGTAGTCACACAGGTCCACAAAATTTAAACGTACACAAGAAGCTGGCGCCGATAAATCTACAGAAGCTCTGTCACACACAGAGTCTCTCTCTCTCTCTCTCTCACACACGCACGTTAACAAGTAGAGCCTGTTCGGCGCAGGTTGAGTCACAGTCTAAACTAATGTCCTCCTGGCAGCCAACCTCCCTCCCTCCCTACCCTGAGAGAGAGAGAGAGAGAGAGAGAGAGAGAGAGAGAGAGAGAGAGAGAGAGAGAGAGAGAGAGAGAGAGAGAGAGAGAGAGAGAGAGAGAGAGAGAGAGAGAGAGAGAGAGAGAGAGAGAGAGAGACCAGAGTGAGTGCAGAGAGGAGTTGAGGCTGGGCATGGCTTTCCTTTAGTGGCAGCAGCACACAGGTGTAGTGTGTGTCCGGGAAGGGCTAGGTCTGTGCGTGTGTGTGGGCGCAAGTGCATGTCTATCTGTGCACGTGTGCCACATGATTTGTGTGACAAGGGGAAATCACTGGGCTCGATCCAAACAAAGCGAGCTCTCTGAGGCAGAGACAGAGACAGAGACCAAGTGACAGAGACCCCCCCCCCACCCCCATCTCATTAAGATTCACTCACTTGATGAAGCAGCGCGCGCCCTCGAACGTGTATCCTTCCTCCCATCCCGTCGGTAGATCTGCGAGAGGCAGGGGGGAGAAGGGAGGGAGGGAGGGGGAGACAAAATGTGCGCTGTGAGAAAAAGGAAGAAAAAAACGCCAACGAGAAGCAAAAACATAAGCAGCTGTTGACCGATGCGACGCTGATAGCTGCGGACACACACACACACACACACACACACACACACACACACACACACACACACACACACACACACACAGTGTGTCTTTATCCGTAGTAGGATGATGTGTGTTTCCCACATTATGAACGGGACTCAATCCTCTCTCCATCTAAACGGGCTGGAACCCTTTTTTGCATGCAGAGATGGTGCGAGCTGATTGCGTTACACCCGCGTATCTCGCTCTGCTATCGTTGTGTTGTGTGTGTTTTTACGATTCGCCTTTGCAGAATATCGGTCCTGCACGGAGAAGGGACCCCAAAGGCGCCATTGGGGGGCTCAATAACACAAAAAGCTATTTTTTTCCCAATCAAACGATGCGACCAGACAACGCATCTCGAGCTGTCACAACATCAGCGTGGGCGGCGACCCATTGAGAAGACGCCGAGGAGAACCGTGTCAGATGTCACCGCGGGCGGGTCATGCGCGGTGAGGCCGGCTACACCTAGCCCGCTACGTGACGGAACTTTTAAAAGTGTGTCGCAAAGTGACCGCGATCTATCGATCAGAGGAGCACCGCGCGCGCTGCGCGCGGGACTCCTCTGATCGATGGCTCTGCGAACGCAGGCTCTTCTGATCGCTATCTTTGCGCGCGCGGTCCTCTGATCGGCTCGGGCTCCTCACCGCACGCTGATCGGCCTGAGCTCCTATGATCGATGGATCACACGCTCACTTTGCGACCGCGAGCTACCGCTCCAAATGAGCCCGCGCGCTGCGCGCGGCAGAGGAGGCTGTTGCTGCTGCAGAGCGCCAACATTGTTTCGTCTTCTCGCGTTTCGGAGTGCAAAGTCTCCCGTTCCCCGCCGGTTCGTCAGGAAAACGACCCCAGGAGGAGGCGTGTGTGACCGCGGGGGTTCTGGGCTCCACCGCGGTGGTTACCTGGCGTGTTCCGGTGGCCGGTGATGACGGCCTCTCCGGTAACGGGATGCAGCCAGGTTGTACTTTTGGCTTCTTCGCTGTTGGTAAAGAAACGGAGGGGGAGGAAGAAGGTGAACCAAAATGGAGGGGGGAAAAATGATCGAAAGAAGAGCCAATACACATCCATGCGCTGCTATCCGATAGATATTTACTTGATGAAGAATATCCGTCCGTCCCGAGTCACTCCGTAACTCCACGAAGACGGCAGGCGGGCGAGCCAGTCGGGGTGCGGGTCCGCCGCCATATCTAACCGACGCTGCTGCTCGCGCTGCTGCTACTACACAGCGGCGCGGTGACTGGGGCGCGCGGTTCCGTGGCGACTGTGGCGCGCGCGCGGAAACCCTGGCGGGATTGAGACTTTACCAATCCGTCTTCCCGAGAGGGGGGCTCGCTTTTCCGGTTTGCTCGCCGTTTTGCCAAACTGGCAGTAAGGTTGTGTGTTTTGTGTGTGTGTTTAGACATGTTGTGGTGGAACCGTTTAATCCATCTATCCAAAAGATCGGTGAAATTTTGAACCTTTTATTTGAGTACAATTGTATATTTACATTTTAGGGACGGCCGTTCCTATAACGATTTCAGCGCATTTTACACCATTTAAAAGTCAACTCAAATAAAACATTAAAAATGTCACAGATTTTTTCCATTCAAAGCCTGCCATTCGCTTCTTCTACTAAAGCAAATGTAGTAAATGCTGAATTATATTCTATTAAAATATATAAAATCTTAAAAAAATATCCGTAATTACTGTGTGTGTGTGTGTATGTGTGTGTGTGTGTGTGTGTGTGTGTGTGTGTGTGTGTGTGTCCGTTCGTGCGTGTTTGCGTTCGTTTGTGTGTGTCCGTGCGTGTACGCGCGCGTGTGTTTCGGCCGCCATCTGGTGTCTGTGATCTTATCGCGTCCGTCTCGAGGCTCCGAGCGGCTCACAGTTAAGAAGGCTCAGACCAAGACCCAAGCAAAACACCGCACCGCAACACGCAGGATGACCTCATACACGCGACAAACACGAGCTAAAGTTTCCAACAACAGGAGAGACCAGACCACACGCTCTCACATACACACACGCATGGATGCACGCACACAACATGGAAGCACACACACGCCAGGTCAGAGGTAAGATGGGGGTGGCTTAAGTCCTGCATAATTCTAGAGCCTGCTCCACACCCGACGACCACACGCACACAAACACACGGGCACACGGGCACACGCATACACATTCTGACAAAAGTTCATAAGAGGGATTAGCATCTTACACACTGGCGGTGATGAAAGCAATTAAACATGCATTGAATTCATTTGATTGAGCTGTTTCCAAGGCTCCGTAGTACCCATAGATTAGAGTACATTCCCCACATTTACATTATAGCCTCTTAATTACAGAGATATGATCATTTAACTGCATTGTTAAGTTATTACATATTTAAGAAAATTTAAACAGCAGGCCCCGACGAAACTCTGCTTTAAACAGAAGTAGAAACCACACACATCCATCATAATACGTTCATTGTGTGTGAGTGTCTGTGTGTGTGTGTGTGTGTGTGTCTGTGTGTGTGTGTGTGTGTGTCAATGTGTGTATATGTCTGTGTGTGTGTGTGCGCGTGTGTTTGCATCGATTGTGTGTATGTTTCTGTGTGTGTGTGTGCGTGCGTGTGCCGGTCTGTCGGGACCCCCCAGGAGGCCCCCCATGATGACCCCGGTCTAATGACTAAGCCCCTGTCTCCAGGACGGGCTGTTAGCCGATTAGCCGCCTGTGTGCAGCCACAGCAGAGCTGCCCTCGGTCGGCCAGAAGGCTGGATGAGCACGGGTGCTAACAGATGCTAACCGACGCTCACATTAACGTGCACACTAATCGCTCCCGTCCTTAATTGGAAAATCTCCCATCAACACACCTGATGCAGAGCAGTGGTTTTCAGACCCTGGCTCGGACCAGTCCCTTTGAGATGAACAATGTGTGATATTACTTTGCTGATGCATTGGTTATCAATAACAGCATTACTGAGCTGCAACAAGCCACATCGGAAATGGATGTAAAAGGATATGAATTATGTTTTTAAGAGATATACTTTAACATAAGTCTTCTGCATGTATTTTCCTGTCTTTTGGCAGAGCTATTGAAGAAGTGGGCCCCCTCTCTCGCTTTAACAAAATCCCCCTATGAACATTAGACAAGTAGACAACTTTAAACAACTTTACGTTTGTAATTTTTAAAGATGAAAGAAATGAGGGGAATCAAATATTCATGTGTTGACGATGTCACTAAACAGCGCGCGATCTTCGACGATCAGAGGAAGGGGGTGAGGACATGTCCGGCGTATGTTCAGAACCCTCCCACATCAGTGGCGTCCGTTATGGATGCCCAACGCAGGATCAACGGGTAAGATGACTTTGCTCCATGGCAGGTCAGACGTGTCCCGTTTGATTTGCCGCTCGCACACTGCAGGGAAATTAATCGCTTGCTCTCGTCACTCGCTGGCAGACAAGCACACAAGCTCACTGGGCCCTGCATGCATAATGGAGCAGGATTCTGCCCTTTAACACCGACCCCAGGGCCTCTAACCACACCCTTGGGAGGGTTGTATCTATATATACAAACAGCAGGACCTCGGGTGACACCGTGCACAATGTCGGGCTAATGCACGCTGTCAGAATAGGTGAGGGTTGAGGCGGCGGCGCCTCGGACAATGAGGCCAACCTTGACGACTGTTGTGCAAATAAATCGTTTTAAATCAAAGCCCAGGCTGGTGGCTGATTTTGGGATGCGATGTTGTTTGTACGGCAGCAGACATGTTTGTCCCTTCTCAAAGGATACAATTTAAATCAATAGATTCAGGCTAAAGGGAAGTCTGGGGCCCCCTGCTTGAGCTGCTCCCCCCGCGACCCGACCCCGGATGACGATGAGATGAGATTCAGGCTATTGATGAGGGCTGTATCTATATATATATACAAACAGCAGGACCTCGAGTGACACCGTGCACCATGTAAGGTTATCACACGCCGTCAGAGTAGGTGTGAGGTGAGGTGGCGCTATCTCAGGACAAAAGAGCAACACTTTTACAACTATTGTGCAAACATTTTTTTAATGAAATGGTCTGGCCCAAAGCCCGGGCTGGTGTCTGATTAAGAGATGTGATATTGTTCTTACCGCAGAGGACAAGTTGGTCACTTCTCAACGGATAGATTTAAATCGCTATGGACCTGCCTACTGAGTCTGCAGCCCGCCGGCCAGCTGGCCCCAGGGGAGGCCCTTGACCTCTCCTGACCATAATGAGTCTGGTTTGGAGGCTTAGGGACTCAGCCAACTCTTTGTTATTGAATCATTCATTAACATATCTGTTTACACATCCGTACCATGTGCTATGTTCCGGCCAATCACGTCCATTTATCCAATAGGGGGCGGGCGGGTTTGATATGTCGACTGAGCAGGCCGCGGAGACATTTTCATAAACAAACAAGATGGCTGATGTGCCGCACCGTTTGCATGGCTCTGATTGGTCGGAGGTCTTTCCAGATGCCTCCAGAGGCATGCTGGTCTGTGCCTGTTGGAGATGGAGAGAGGTTCCAGGCTAAAAACGCATTCTGAATTGGTGTGACGATGTCAGGCTAATGTTTGTCCCACTCCCAGCACATTATGTTGTTCAAGGACATCAAACAGTATGAAGACATTATTCATGGAGGGCCTTATGTAACCAAGCTTATTATTCCTAAATACACCTTGTCGGCTCTAAGGGTCGGAGCTTTGTCCTGGGA
>NC_082385.1:4469263-4471763 GCF_031168955.1 Gadus macrocephalus | reverse complement strand
GATGTATCCCATATACCTCCCATAGTCCTCCCCTATCTTCCTATATTCCACCCATATTCCACCCATTTCTTCCTATACCATAACTTCCTATATTCCTCCCATATCTCCCTATATCTTCCTCCCATATCTTCCTATATTCATCCCATATCTTCCTATATTCCACCCATATTCCTCCCATATCTTCCTAAATTCCTCAAATATTCCTAACATATCTTCCTATATTCCTCCCATATCTTCCTATATTCCTTCCATATTCCCATATCTTCCCAAATACCTCCCACATCTTCCTATTATCCTTCCATATTCCTCCCATATCTTCCTATATTCCTCCCATATCTTCCTATATTCCTCCCATATCTTCCATATTCCTCCCATATCTTCCCATATTCCTCCCATATCTTCCTATATTCCTCCCATATCTTCCTATTATCCTTCCATATTCCTCCCATATCTTCCTATATTCCTCCCATATCTTCCTATATTCCACCCATATCTTCCCATATTCCTCCCATATCTTCCTATATTCCTCCCATATCTTCCCATATCTTCCCACGCTCCTCCCATACCCTCTCAGCCTGCTCTCTGGATGCTCAGGGCAGGTCACCAGCAGGATGGACCAAAACGTTTCCTAAGATAACAGCCTGTCCCCAGGAACATGGAAGAGCTGCTTGTGAAGCTACCAGCTGCATATTTAATGTACAGTAGTAGTACACGGAGCCCTGACCTGTGTGTGTGTGTGTGTGTGTGTGTGTGTTTGAGAGAGAGAGAGAGGGGGCGTGTGTGTGTGTGTGTGTGCGTGAGTGCATGTGTGTATTACAAGACCAGAGTGTTCTTTGAGTCAGCTAGCCATTATGAAGAGACATAATAATACCTTTTTGTTTTTCATTTATCTTTCCCATTATTTATTATATTAATCTTAAAATACAATTAACATTTATTTGAATGTATTATTTACGTTTGTAAAGTGTTTTACCTCCCTTTGTTAATTCTACGCCCTGCAGTGCCCTGCAGTGCTAACCTTACCCTCACACTCTGCTGTTTGAACAGCGACACGTTTTTCACTTCTCCCTCTCAGCGTTGCGGTGTCTGAGAGTACGGCACTCCACACCTGACTTTAATTACGGCTTCCTTTATCTCGCCGGGCATTACAGGGAATTGTTCTTTTTTCAATCCAAACGTGCCGTCCCTTTGAAGAGGGGGAACTTCACCGGAGAACGCCCGGTGAAGAGAACGCCCCCCTGGCGAGACATTCATCTTCAATCCGTCGCTTGAAAGACACAACGTTCCGTACTCTTACGATAACGCTTGAAACAATGTCTCTCGTCCCGTTCCTCCTCAGATGTTCTGCCGAGTCAGAACGTCTGAGCAGGGCTCTGACTCGGCAGAACGTCTGAGGAGGAACGGCCGGATTAGGACCGGGTTCTCTGCAGAACTATTGGGGGAGAGTGTCTGCATAAAGGTCAGTTCTGTTCCTCAACCCAGACGTCTGATCGCACTTTCCTGCTGATCAGCGCTGAATCCCTGTTCCTTCACCAGGTGGTCTGGAACAGATCTGCGTTTACATTATTCTACAGTTCTTCTCCACTGTTGTTTTTATGTCTCAGTAGGAGCCTCATTTCTCAAAGTTTCACTTTAATACCATTGAAAATTGTGACGCCCCAAATAGGAAGCCAGAATAGTGCACTATTTAGGAAACTAATAGTGCACTGTATAGGGAACTAATAGTGCACTATATAGGGAACTAATAGTGCACTATATAGGAAACTAATAGTGCACTATATAGGGAACTAATAGTGGACTATATAGGGAACTAATAGTGCACTATATAGGGAACTAATAGTGCACTTAATAGGGAGCCAGAATAGTGCACTATAAAGGGTGTTATTTGTGCACTATATAGGGAACCAGAATAGTGCACCATATAGGTAGCTACAACTATATATAAATTAATCGTGCACTATATGGGAAACTAATAGTGCACTATATAGGGAACTTATGCCGCTTTTCCACCGCACATGTAGCTCGACTCGACACGACACGACTCGACACGACTCGACACGGTAGCAGCGCGGGTCCTTTTCCACCGCAAATAGTACCTCCTGGACGTGGGCGGGGTCGGCTGTGCGAAAGGGCCGTGACGTATTTTTGTACGCGACGCAAACAACACCTACGTAACCCACACATGGACAGAACCCACATAACAACAATGCAGAACATCGATGCGATGGTATTCGTATTCGTATTATTAGCTGGCATGTTGAAGAAGTGGAATATGTTGGCCGCGGCGCTGCTATGGCTGTTACCAGCATGGTTGCCATGTCGCTCTCGTGACTTCGTCACACTCTCTGGCCAATCAGTGGCCGGCCGTCTGCCGACGTCACCTTTTAGCATCGGCTCAGCCGCTTGGAACCTAGAGCGAGGCGGTACTAGAAAAAGCAGCCACTTCAGGTACCAGATACCATGTTTTCGCGGTGGAAACGCAAAAAAGGCGAGCTGAGTC
>NC_082385.1:4446753-4469163 GCF_031168955.1 Gadus macrocephalus | reverse complement strand
GTTGGTGATTTTGGTGAGTTCTGGTGTTTTTTGATGTGTTTTGGTATGTTTTGGAGTCTGGTTTGTTTTAGTTCATTTTGGTGTGTTTCGGCAACTGGGAGGCTGATGAGTTTGAACCAGGTCAACACAAAGAGACACTAGAGGCCGCAACACTTCCTCTGCTCTGCGTTACGTCTTTATTATTATTTCATTACTGATGTGAATAAAATATAAGCTTGAGTGTTCATGTATCCATTACGCCTGGGAGTGTGTTTGTTCTTAATGCATCTCTAAACTATCCAACTGAACAAATACCCCACCGCCCGCCTCCCTCAAGGCCTCCTGCCGAAAACACCCCGCCAAAACAAGACTAGCTGCTCCACCTCCTCAGAGCTCCACTTCCCCGACTTCCCTCAGCTCCACCTCCTCCTCAGAGCTCCACCTCCTCCTCCTCAGAGCTCCACCTCCGAGGAGGTGGAGCTCTGAGGAGGAGGGTGTTGAGCTCTGAGGACCAGGAGCTCCAACTCCTCTAGAGGAGCAGAGGTCTGCTTCACACGCGTGTTGTGAAGACGGCATCAGCAAGCATTTCCGCCAACAAGAAATCCTGGATCAGCATCTCCATCCCTTCAACGCTTTTACACAAACAGATGAGATGCAGAATCTTCCCATCGTGTTTGAGGCGGTTCTCTCCTCAATCAGGATTCAGCCCGGCCTCCTCTCTCTCTCTCTCTCCGTCCTGGACTCGAGGAAGCCCAGCACCAGTAGGGCAGGCTGCACTGGGACTAGATGTGTCAGATTCCCAGCGCTGAACGGCTCGCCGCGTCACGTGTTTCAGGGCCTTACAGCTGAGGCCGTCTGCTTAACTGGGCCAGTGGAGCGGACGGCACTGGTCCGACACGCGGAATAACACACACACACACGCGCGCACATGCATGCACATGAACACACAAACTTAAAGACACACACACACGCACACACACACACACACACACACACACGGACACACACTGACACACACACACACACACACACACACACACACACACACACACACACACACACACACACACACACACACACACACTTAAAGACACACACACACTGACACACACACAAACACACACTTAAAGACACACACACACACAACACGTGGGCCTAGATTCCAGTCTGACAGGAGATCTCTGTCCCCGATGGCTTCATTGCAATTCCAATCTCTGCCCTTCCTCCTCTGCCTCTCTCTCTCTTCTTGTATCTTTCCAGTTCTCCCTGTTCTTCTCTCTCTTAGTCGGAAATGTTTACCTTTGGTTCTGATCCTTTTTGGAAAATTCTAACCTTTAAATGTTCAAAAGGGAACCAGTTGTTCATATTTAAATTGAGGGCATTTAGAAGACACTTTCATCCAAAGCGACTTACAATAAGTACGTTCATCAGAAGAAAGAGAAACCACGATATATCTCAGTCGGTACATTACGGATGTTCATTGAACCAAGTGCCGAGCACTAACAATCGCTAGGTTAACCCATCCCCGTAAACAACAAAGATAGATGCTATAATGCTAAGTACTAATTACTGTTTTAAGTAGTCTAAGACCAGGGGAGGAAAGGTCTAGAGAGGTCTCCTTCTGAGTGGAGCCGTGGTGGAGCTGAGATCTCTCCGAGGGCCCCCCCCAACAGGGCCCCCCCAGCAGCGGCCCCCAACAGGGCTCCAGAGATATGTCTCCCAGACCAGCGATGTATAGATTCGCTGGGCCGAGAGACGGTCACGTTAAATGGTAATCGGCCTGCGTTTATACAGCGCTTTGCTAACCATTGGCCACTCAAAGTGCTTCAAAATATTAGTAGTAGTACTGCTTCAACCAGCACAAGGACAGGGTTTTAAAACCATCTAGTGTGTAATTACCTCCTCATACAAAACACACAGGCCTCCCTTCAGCTGTCCCACTTCCCCACTCAAAGCCCATACAATACGGCCTAACATTCACCCATTCATGCCCACATTCACACACCGACGGCGGTGTCAAACACGCAAGGCGACAGCCAGCTCGTCGGGAGCAGGTTGGGATGAGTATGAGGTGCCTTGCTCAGGGACACCTCGTCACACAGCTAGGAGGAGGCTGGGGGATCAAACTAGCAACCTTCCTTCCAGTTACCAGACAATCCGCTCTACCTTCTGAGCCACATGCCGCCCGAGTTTCCGTCATGAGTTTTAGCGTTTACATCCGGTCTACCGAAACCACAACCTTTCCTTCTCTTCCTCCCTGTTAGCCCGTTGGAGCATCTTGTTCCAGGCGGAGAGGAGAACCTAGGAGAGGAGAGAAGAGGAGAGGAGAGGAAGAGAGGAGCGGAGAGGAGCGGAGAGGAGAGGAGAGGAGAGGAGAGGAGAGGAGAGAGGGGAGAGGAGGAAAGGAGAGGAGAGGAGAGGAGAGAGGGGAGAGGAGGAAAGGAGAGGAGAGGAAAGGAGAGGAGAGGAGAGGAGAGGAGAGAGGGGAGAGGAGAGGAGGAGAGGAGATGGGAGGGGAGAGCTGGAGAGAAGAGGAGAGGAGAGGGGAGGAAAGAAGGAGAGAGGAGTGGAGGAGAGGAGAGGAGTATAGGAGACGAAACGAGAGGAGGGGAGAGGAGAGGTTGGGAGGAGAGGAGCGAGGAGGGGAGGTGAGGAGGAGAGGAGAGGAGGAGAGGAGACGAAACGAGAGGTTATGAGAGGAGAGGTGGGGACAAGAGAGGAGGAGTGGGTAAAGTAGGAGAGGTGGAGATTTTAGGAGAGGAGAGAGGAGAGGAGAGGAGAGGAGAGCTGATGAGCGCCTGGGAGGCAGGACAGCGATACGTCCCGCCGGACCCAGCAGAATGTCAGAAGTGTTTTCATCAGGGGGGGGCATGTCCCACGTCACCGTCCGGTGTGTGCTGACCCGGGCAGAGTGGGAGTCGCACTCGCGCACAGATGGGCAGCGTGGCAGGACCCGGCAGCCCTTCAATCACCATGACAACAGTATCCTACTCATCAAGACAGATTGTATGGGACTAGATGTGTTCGCCCTCAGGCTGGCTCCAGAGGCCTCATTAAGGCCTCGTTAAGCCCTTCATGTATCATTATCATCCTCTTTCACCCTGCATACAGCTCAAATATGTACATCTCTATCTCTATGTCTCATGTACTGTATGTATATCTCTCTCTCATAAGTCCTGTATGCATATCTCTATCTCTACCTCTACATCTCATGTATGTATATCTCTATATCGCATACATGTATATCTCCATCTCTATATCTCATATATGTACATCTCTATATCTCTATATATATATGTATATATGTTTATCTCTATGTCTCTATATCCCATGTATGTATGTCTCTATATATCATGGCTCTGGTCTCTGAGAATATGAGGTCTAAAACATGAGCAGAACCGATGAGAAATATATACTCTAACTTCCTCTTAATCTCTTCACTTCACGGGTCAAGGAGGATTGGTCAGTGCCAACGGTCACATGGGCGGTCCAAGGACCAATAGGAGCGCAGGAAGGCCGTTCCGCATCAGGGCGACCGCGGCACGGCTGAGGCCGGTAACCGATCTCTCCAGAACCGTCTGGAACCTTCGCGTTGGAACGCAGCCATCTAGGAGGGGGGTGTTGCTATGCCAACCGAACCACCAAGAAGAAAAAAGGGTTTTCCAGCAATGCGAGTGAAAACTCCATCAAGCCACCAACCCTGAATGGGTCTGTGCTCGGCTGTGTGTGGGGGGGGGGGGGGGGTCTTCAACGCCAGCGTCTGTCTCTAGAGAGCAGAGACGCCGTCAAGAGAGAGGAACGGCGTGTTTACATCCAGTAGTCGGAGGACCAGCGGGGGGGGGGGGGGGGGCCTTGGGCCGGGCCTGTCCGGGGGGGGGGGGGGGGGGGGGGGGCACGTCAGCGGGCGTGTCTCCACTCTGACAGCGCTGCTCCTCCACCGGTGGCCCTCGACAAAACTCTCCTCTCTCTCCCCAGAGACGCGGTGGACTTAGCCATCCCTTGTTGCTTAGCAACCGCTCGCAGCGGTTTTTTTTTTTTTTTTTTTTTTTTTTTGGGACAGTGCAGTCTCATCAAGCTCGCACAAGTTTGGGTTTCTGCATGCGTAACAACGGCCAGTGAAAACAACGGCCAGTGAAAATCGATGAAGGATTTGCATCTTTTGGCTGCTCGCCTGACCTCGCGGTCTCAACAAGTTGAAAGTCGCTTGGTGAGAGACGGTCGGAGATATCTGCCTGCTCATCCGAATCCCTGCAGGGAGTCTCGATCGTTTCAAAGGAGGGGTTGAACAACACAAACAAACGCACACTCCCTGCAGACACAAGCAATTTATTTTCCAACGAATCTGATCTGCATATTGAAGATCAACCTGCTCACTGAGTCTGAGACAACAACTCGATGGAAGACTTGCTCTACAGGAGACTCCCGCTTACAAAGACACAGACACACATAGAAAATATGAATCATATACATAAAATATATATGATATGTATTTTATAAAATATGATATAAAAAATATATAAAATATATATGATATATATTTAATAAAATATGATGTAAAAAGTATATAAAATATGATATACAAAATATATAAAATATATATCATATATATTTAATAAAATATGATGTAAAAAGTATAGAAAATATGATATACAAAATATATAAAATAAATATGATAGATATTTTATATTTTATATATTTTATATCACTACCAACCAAAAATCTGTAGAACAGATCACTAAATGAAGGCAAGACCATGCTCAACCACAATAACACAAACTAAATGAAAAACATTTTAAGGGAAATAAACCATTGACAGCTGCTTCTGAACTCACAGAGTTCTGCAGTGTTCAATACCGCAGATATGGCCAATTATTCAGTCAATTATTGATAATAGTGTTCAATTCAAATGCCAGGCCTCTCTACCGAGCTCTGTGCGGCATGACGGCACTCACTACAGGAGGAATGTGAGGACACCAGAAGAAAGGCGGAGCGAGGGAAGATCCAGACTTCTGTGAAGGCTTGGTGTCGTAAGAAAAGTAAGCAACCCATGAAGCCTCCGAGCTCTGAGAGACGAGGACCCCGAAGGGAGAGAGCACCAGGGAGGTGACACTTCTGAGGACCAGACACACACACATCTATCGCACCAGAGAATCTTCTGGAAGCTCTCTGAAGGAGCCTCTATCTCTTATGCTCTCCTATCCTCCTGCAACATCCGGAAAGTAAACATTCCTCCACAGATGTCTTCTTCTGATGAGTTAATATATTTTATTTTGGATATCTATCATCTATTTTTTTTATACCAAATACAGCAATGAATGCTAAACCCATATGACGGAAACCATGACAGAGAGAGAGAGAGAGAGAGAGAGAGAGAGAGAGAGAAGAAGAAGAAGAGACAGAGAGTGATAGAGACCGAGAGAGAGAGGGCGAGAGAGACTGAGAGAGCGAGATTAGATCCTGATTGTCGCCTTATTTAGTTTTATTCTACTTCATGGATCAATCCCAGTCATCGTTCTGTCTAATGACTCTTGATGAACCTGTCATCTGAAACCTGAACTCAGACATACGTGCGTTTCCCTGTTTCTTGGAGGGTTTCCTCCCTGAGAGAAAAGTGGCCTTCAATTTAAACTCTTGCTTTCGATTTAAGTAATATACTTTTACTATCATTTCTTTGCATTTTTATGCCTTATGATATAATTAGATAGACAGGTAGGTATGGGAGAGAGAGGAGAGGACGTGCAGCAAAGGACCGCGGGCAGGAATCAAACCCGGGAGACTGGCACCTGCTGTTCTGGGACGGAACCGGAACTTGGAGGTGGGGGGGATTAAGTGAATGATTAAACCATTAATTAAGTAATTAAGTAGGTATTTAATTACCCTCCAAAGGGGAGGTTCAGTTGTCAGCGAGTGAGAAAAAGAGAGAGAGAGAGAGAGAGAGAGAGAGAGAGAGAGAGAGAGAGAGAGAGAGAGAGAGAGAGAGAGAGAGAGAGAGAGAGAGAGAGAGAGAGAGAGAGAGAGAGAGAGAGAGAGAGAGAGAGAGAGAGAGAGAGAGAGAGAGAGAGAGACCAGGTGGAGCAGGAGGAGGAGGAGAGGAGGTAAGGAGGTAGGAGAGGAGGTGAAGGAGGAGGAGAGCAGGAGGAAGTAAGAAGGGAGGGGTACAGAGGCCCTCTGACAACAGGTACGGGCATTGCTGACTTAATTTGTTGTGAAGACACGGAGCGTCGTACTGAAGGCTATTAATAAACAGAGCCAGGCCTGGCCCCCCACACACACACACACACACACACACACACACACACACACACACACACACACACACACACACACACACACACACACAATGAGGACAGGCGATTTCCTCCATCTGGCACCTGTTTCCGGTCCATCACTCAAACTACCACACAGCATAGAAATAAACAGAACAGCAAAGTGGCTGCGCTGATAGCAGCAACACAGGGACAGGAGGGGGGGGGGGCAGTTGTGTGTGGGGAGGTCCAGCCATAGAGGCCTTAAGGATAAAAGTAGCAATTCAAGCAACTAAATAGCAACATATAAAATATTATGCTTAACCAAATGTATGACACAATGTATAAAATGTGTTAAACAATAAGGTATGATAATACTGTGTCGACCATCTAGGTCTGGTGTAACTTACAGGTACACCCGGAGTTTTGAACGTACTATATGCCTCTGGTGGCGAAATGAGGTATTGCTTGTTATAATCATGTACGGTTCAGCTAGAGTTTACTTTAGGACAACTCACGGCTCAGTTAGAGTTTACTCGAGGACAACTTACGGTTCATGTGAGGACACACCCGCATGCAATGTCATAAGTGGGTGTATAGAAGTTGGCCAAGGCCAGATTATTCCTGATAAAAAGGCCTGCCGAATGAAGCAACGGAGAGTCCCCCGGCGCGGGGACGCCATCTTGGACGTCTGCCGGATTCATGGATAAAGACCCAGAGAATGGACTTCATGGATAAAGACCCAGATGCCGTACTTAGGAAGAACAAACGTCCACCGGGGTTGTGATCATAAAACCAGAAATACGTTCATTTGATGATGGGCACACTGGACGTGTGTACACACACACACATACACGCACACACACATGTCCAACTTTGGTTGATTACATTTATTGACCGCTGACCACATCAACACGAGGGACTCGATCAGATGGCCACATGTAGGTTCCATACGTCCAGTCTCCTCAGCCTGTGGACTCAGGAGGTTTTGTGTTCTGACCCCCCTCTGTAGCGCTCCATAGAGCCTGTAGAGCAGCTCACCAGTCCTCCACCCTGTCCATTCTATAATGGTCCCATATTATACCACCAGGTGTGAGTGGGAATAGCCGTTGCAAGCCGTTTTGAAAATCTGCCTCTTCTGACATCACAAGTGGGCGTTTTCCACCTAGATGTATGACGGATAGATGAGCAACGTTTGCTACAGTCCACTGGGTAGGATGGTAGACTGATCTATCCAGCACACATCTAGGTGGACACGCAAACTTGTGATGTCAGAAGAGGCTGATTTTAAAAACGGCTTGTAATGGCTAATCACACTCACAGCCGGTGGTATAATAAAGAGGACGCACTTCAACTCCACTATTCCACGTCCGATCCCATACTGTGTTCTTTGGATCTCCACACGCCATGAACTCTCATTAATTACCCAATCGTTTGGAATAGTTTACCAAACTATAGTCTGAGAGGGTTCAATTGGTTAATGGAACCTCCCAGCTCCTCCCGGCAATTATCTAACGAGGCAAAATTATTAAGCAGTGAACAAACCAACATGAAGTTATACGATAATGAAATAATGATCTTAGCTTCCATGCTCGTCAGAAAATCTCTTGGATGTAATTACCTGAGATAACGAGAGGCCCCCCAGATATTGTCTCTTAAGCTTATGATTAATTCAAAGATTATTCTTTTTAATGAAGAGCTGCATATGCGCGGTAAATTATCAGATCCTTGTGTTAATGTTTTTGGGAACAGGAAGACTGAGAGCGGAACACAGAAGATGAACGTTAATGTTCCATGCTTCAAAACCCGTGCTGTAGGAGATGATCTTTGTATCCTATCTCTGATCTTAAGATGACAACATTGACTTCACACGCACTGACACATATAGGGATCCATTGTATGTACACACACACACACACACACACACACACACACACACACACACACACACACACACACACACACACACACACACACACACACACACACACACACACACACACACACACACACACACACACACACACACACACACACACACTGCATGTACACACATGCACACACACACACACTGCATATACACACACACTGCATGTACACAAACAGGGACCCACTGCATGTACACACACGCACACACGCACACAAACACTGCATGTACACACATGCACAGACACACACACACACACACACACACACACACACACACACACAAACACACATACTGCACATACACACACACACACCGCATGTACAAACACAAAAACAGGGACCCACTGCATGTACACACACACACACGCACACACACAGACACACACACACACACACACACACACACACACACACACACAGACACACAAACACTGCATGTACACACATGCACAGACACACACACACACACACACACACACACAGTGTTTGCAAACACTGCACACACTTATGGAAACAGACACGCATGTACGCACACACTTTGTTTTCTTTTGGTATTTACTCACACAAACACAAACGCACACACAACTGAGGTCTGTCTCTGAGTCACAGCACAGCTGGCTAACAGCTAATGATGGATTGACCCATGTGATGTCGCGGGGGGGGGGGGGGGAACGACACCACAGAATGGAACGTTCCATTTGTTCCGACTACCACACACACACACACACACACACACACACACACACACACACACACACACACACACACACTTACTTCTCGGTGGTTCCACTCTGAGATATTCGCTGACTGCTTTTCATTAACCACGCTTTACAACCAGATATAAAACATAATTCGTTCCCCGGTGACCGAGAGAGAGACGGCTCCGGCTCCAGACAGGGTCCGACCACAGAGTGACATCACCACACACACACATCGCCGTGTGTTTACACAGCCTCCGTGCGGCCAGTGCACACACTGCCTTCTGCCGCTGCTGCTGATACACACGATGGGTGTGTGTGTGTGTGTGTGTGTGTGTGTGTGTTTTTCTTTTAACAAACGCACAAAGTTTGTGTGTGTGTTTGTGTATGTGTATGCGTAAGTGTGTGCGTGTGTGTGTGTGTGTGTGTGTACGCACGCAATGTGTGTGTGAACGCACGATGTGTGTGTTTGCGTTGTTATGCATAGGATTAAGATGCTTTGTTTATGTTTGTTTGGTTCATGCAGGGTTTGCGTTAGAGTAATTGGTTTGCTGGTGATGAGGTGTTTAATTGGTGTGTGTGCGTGTGTGTGTGCGTGAGTGCGTGTGTGTGTGCGCGTGCGTGTGCATGTGCGTGTGTGCTCCCCCTTTAGTACGGTTGTATTCTAAGGGGCGCTAATGTTCAGCCGTGTTACCTCACACCACCTTTAAAATACAACACCTTTAACGTGCAAATGTTTGGTTTGGCTGACCCCCTCGCCGCCCCCCCCCCCCCCCCCCCCACCAGGCGCTCTGCACGGAGCAGGAAGAGGAATGCAATGGATCCTATTGGCTGAACATGGTTGATATTCACGTCACGTTGCGTCGCTCCAGACCTTCACTACAGCCCTCCGTCTCACTCACCCCTCCAACCACCCTTTGATGCATGGATAAGAAGGGTCGAGCGCTGTGTGTGAGTGTGTGTGCGTGTGTCTCTGTGCGTGCCCGTGGGTGTGTGTGTGTGTGTGTGTGTGTGTGTGTGTGTGTGTGTGTGTCTGTGTGTGTGTGTGTGTGTGTGTATGTCTGTGTGTCTCTGTGCGTGCCCGTGTGTGTGTGTGTGTGTGTGTGTGAGAGTGTGTGTCTTTGTGTGTGTGTGTGTGCCCGTGCGCCTGTGTGTGTTTGTGTGCCTGTGTGTGTGTGTGTGTGTGTGTGCATGCCCATGTGTGCGTTCGTGCCCATGTATGTGTGTGCGTGCCCTTGTGTGTGTGTGTGTCTGAGCGTTGCACGTGTGCGTTCCCGTAGGTGCGTGCGTGTGTGTGTGTGTGAGTGATAACCAGACAGGGTTAATGACCCAATGTGCCCGAGGCTCTCACCTAAAAGTCAGCCCCTCCATATATTGTGTCAACTAAGCAGTCTGGAGGTGCAGCTGCCCCCCGCTGTTCCTCCCAGCCGGGCCAATAGAGAGGGAGGGAGGACGAGAGGGAGGGCGGTCGGAGCCCATAGAGCGATGTGCGCCCGCCAAGGTTCAGCGTGGAAGCCCCGGGCCTTAATCTGCCATGCGGCGGCCATCTTGGTTCCAAACGCTAACAGGCTGATGGAACTGAATGCGGTGTTCCTCATTCTTGTTCCATCAGCCTGCTAGCGTTTGGAACAAGGATGACCGCCAGGGTGGAGCCAAGGTGGAGCCAAGGTGGAGCCGAGATGGAGCCAAGATGGCCACCGGCTGGATAAGGCGTGGGCAAGAGGATGGTGATGCAATCATTATTTAATGGGAATTCTACGTTTCAAAAATATCAGCCTGCGTGTTGACGGAAGCTTTCCAGCGGCGTCTCCTTCTAGATCGCCTGCTAAACAGCTCTGTTGATACCGAAGAAACATCCAGACTCTACAAACGCTATTCTGCTCTCGATGACGCATAGATTCAGAGTTCAGTAATGCCACAGAATATCACATCTGACTGTGACAGAATCACTTCCCTGTCTGCGTCGCAGAAGTTGAGACCGCAAAAGTTGAGCGTTCTTGCCGCCCTGTCATTTTCTTCTCTCCATTCCCTCTATTCATCATGGGTGAGTGACACATGTAGCTGAACTCTGAAGGGGCGCTATTAATAATGTCAGCCTTGCATTGTACACACAAACATCGAACAGGGGGGCTTTTATTTTGAAGCTCGCCCCCGTAGCTCGAGAGAGAGGAAGAGGTGATGAAGCCAGGATTGGACTCCAGAAAGGACCACCAAACCAAACGCTTCAGAGCCAAAGAGACCACCCTGGAATCCCAGTCCAACCAGCCTGACCACTGAGCTTCACCAGTTAACACCTTCCCTGAATCACGCCTCTGACGCTTTTACTGAACCTTTAATTGTGACCTTTCCACAATTCACTCCTTCAGAGAGCATCGGGTTGAGGCTGAACACGTCTGAACACGTCTGCGTCTGTGAGAACTCTGAATTATTTGGAGTTCTCTCCGTTGGAGAAAGTGTGCTTCCATATTCCTTCCTGTCACTCTAAAGCCAATCCAATCTGCACACGTCGCTTCCCCAAAGGCAATTAACGACACCAAGCAAATGGTGGACCCGAACCAGTCAACGGAGCGATGATATTCATCAGGAAGGATATCACAGAGCGATGGTTCTGGAGAGTAATCCCTCATGCTGACAGCACTGGGAGGGAGTAGGAGTGACTGCAGGTAAACTAGTAAACAGAGGCAATTCAGACAGAAAGCGTCCTCTCTTCCTCCCGTTGTCTGCTCTCACTTCTCTCGTTTTTTCCCTCGTTCTGCGTTTGTTTACCCCAACACGAGCTCAGGCCGACCACGGCCCCGCCGCGGCCGTCAACCGGCCTGCTGCCTGACCGCATCCTGCCAGACCCAACAGTGTGTGTGTGTGTGTGTGTGTGTGTGTGTGTGTGTGTGTGTGTGTGTGTGTGTGTGTGTGTGTGTGTGTGTGTGTGTGTGCGTTTGTGTGTCGACCTATGTGTGTGTGTGTGTTTGTGTGTCTGCCTATGTGTGTGTGTGTGTTTGTGTGCCTGCCTATGTGTGTTTTTGTGTGCGTGCCTATGTGGAAAGGATTTTATGTGTGACAGCCACGTGCTGAACCAGTAGTTCTCCATTTTAGAAAGACGGGAGAAAAAGCAAGTTCTCCATCACCAACGTTTCCTCTGTCCTTTCCTCTGTCCTTTCCTCGTTCCCTCTGTCTTCTCTTCGTTCCCTCTGTCCTCTCTTCGTTCCCTCTGTCCTCTCTTCGTTCCCTCTGTCCTTTCCTCGTTCCCTCTGTCCTCTCTTCGTTCCCTCTGTCCTCTCTTCGTTCCCTCTGTCCTCCCTTCGTTCCCTCTGTCCTCTCCTCGTTCCCTCTGTCCTCTCTTCGTTCCCTCTGTCCTCTCCTCGTTCCCTCTGTCCTCTCTTCGTTCCCTCTGTCCTCTCCTCGTTCCCTCTGTCCTCTCTTCGTTCCCTCTGTCCTCTCCTCGTTCCCTCTGTCCTCTCTTCGTTCCCTCTGTCCTCTCTTCGTTCCCTCTGTCCTCTCCTCGTTCCCTCTGTCCTCTCCTCGTTCCCTCTGTCCTCTCTTCGTTCCCTCTGTCCTCTCCTCGTTCCCTCTGTCCTCTCCTCGTTCCCTCTGTCCTCTCTTCGTTCCCTCTGTCCTCTCTTCGTTCCCTCTGTCCTCTCCTCGTTCCCTCTGTCCTCTCTTCGTTCCCTCTGTCCTCTCTTCTGTCCCTCTTGCCTCTCTTCGTTCCCTCTGTCCTCTTTTCGTTCCCTCTGTCCTCTCCTCGTTCCCTCTCGCCTCTCTTCGTTCCCTCTGTCCTTTCCTCGTTCCTTCTGTCCTTTCCTCGTTCCCTCTGTCCCTCCGTCCTTGTAACCAAAGTCCCATTCGAGCATCCTCAGCTGCAGAGCTCTCCCCCTCATGAACCTCTAGTCGTGGATGGATGGGTGATCGATTCACTCACTCACTCACTCACAACATGAATGAATCCTATTGGCAAACCACAGAGAAACTTCTTTCTGAATCTTCTAATTGGAAGCTTTGTGTGAATTAGACATTTCTCCCACAACTAAATACTTCAAACTCACCCACATGTTCACCTAAATACTTAATCAAACACTCAAATACCTGTCTAATTACGCTAAATACTGCTTCAAACATGCTCATATTCCTTTTAAATAAACCAAATACTACTTCAAACACTCATATTCCTGTCTAAATACACTAAATACTACTTCAAAGACGACCATATTTCTGTCTAACTACGTTACTAATACTATTTCAGAAGGCAGAGACCAGGGAACAGAGACGGTGGATAAAACAGCGTTGGACCTTGTAGTTAATATACTATATATATATATGCCTTTCCTGTACTGGATAAGAAGTGGCGGTGAAGCGAGACCTGTCCAGCGTTACAGCGAACGCCCACGTATTAAACACCAACGTACTAAACAACACAAAAGATCTCAAACAATGGGCTCATCGAAGCAACGAGCCTCAGTAGTGCATCTTTTTTGCAGTTTATTACGGAAATAGATAAATAAAAGAGAAGGAAAAAGAGAAAGAGACAGAGAGAGGGAGCCCGTGTTTTGGGTCATCCAGTCCGGGTATGATCGGGTTCTCCTTGGGGGTCTGAAGCCCAGGGGGGCTCCAGACGGCGATGAGGTGGTCTTACTTTGTCCCAGGCTGGCTCCACACAGCCTACATGGTGCATCTCTCCAACAGTAGGAGGAAAGGTGTCTTGTTCAAACGGTGTCGAGTGTGAAGGTGTCGGATGTGCGTTGGCCAACAGTGTAGGATGAGAGTGAGGGAACGGGATGTTTGTTCTGCGATGGACCAGACCGGCCAATCACAACGAGCTGTTGAGCTGAGCCACCAGGAACACAGATAACTCACACAGAGTACCAACGTTGGTCCAACGAACGCCCTTTGACCCCCAGGAATACCTTAAGGAGATCATAAATAGTAGATTGTGTCTGCAAGAGAGAGAACGTCAATACGAGGCGACTTATTATCTAGGGGACGGACGTGCCCCTCTCACGTTTACTGGAAGACCACACCAGAGTTCGATTGCTGACATGCTTTCCATCAGCTACAGCACTCTGTGATTCTAGATCTCACTACAACATCCTGCACGGGTCCTATAGACACCGCCTCGATAAGAGAAGATCAATTGATTACTGTAATGGCTGGAGGCCTTGATATGAGACGATCAATTGATTACACTATTGACGCGAGGCCTTGATATGAGAGGATCAATCCATTACTGCATTGACTGGAGGTAGCCAATCGCTCTTTCTCACACTCACTCACAATCAATATTTGTTATAATTTGTATATTTGCATAACTTATTTCTGTTTCATTACTCTCCGGTCAGTCAATCCATTGATAATCGGTTGAGAACGGGGTTCATTTCCAGTCTGCTCCGACCGGAGACGTCCCAGCCACTGCCCCTCTCGCCATCACGTGACCGCGCTCATACATACCCCGCCCGCCATGACCGGCGTCACTCCCAGCACGCACATGGCCGTCATCACCCCCCGCGGTGAGGGGGGGGGGGGGGGTGTCATCGCCCCCACCCTGCTGCCCCGACCGCTGAGGCTGACGTTACGTAACGGTCAGAGGAAGCACCACGGGAGGACATGAACACACTGGTTTACCTAACGGAGAGAGTCAAACGCCACAATACACTCCACGAACGACCGGAGTGTCGTGTTCTTACATCGTAGGCTTCAACGCAAAAGGGTTTGGCAAATATGTATATATTAAGGGTAGGAGAAAGGGATTTCAGCCTATTACAAGTGCATGAAACATCTGCTGTTGTTCACTTTCAGTCTTCAGGTAACGACGGTCTACTTGAGACCTCTAAAGGACGACACTTCATAGAGCAGAGAAACCTCAGCATGAGTGGAGAGACGTCAGCGACGAACCCGAAGGCAGAATTACAGCGAGTTAAACCCCCCTTCAGGCTGGAGGATGAGAGCATCCCAGAGGAGCTTTGTCAATACTCGTTATTTACTCCTCTCTAAAATATGCCGACTAAAGTTCATGTGACGTCCGGGCCGTTCCCTGAAGCCTTGAGGCTCCTGCTGGGGGGCGTCAGGACGGATGACACACCTGCTCCGTCCGACCGCTCTGAAACGGAGGCTCTGAACGACCGGACGAGTTAAAACATGGAGGAGATGCTGGAGGTTGGACTCAAATGACTGGATTGGATACGGACCACTGAGTTGATTCCTGCCGGCGAGGCAGAATTCAACCCTGACTGCCTGACTGGTTTTCATGGTTAAATGTCTCAAAACAGTAGCTGTAGGAACCCCTCTGTGTCATCAGCAGGTCTCGTGGTTCAGACTAATGTCCAACCCAGCTGGGGTTGTCCACCCCCCCCCACCCCGCCCGTTCCATCCTCTGTGGTTTCCACGGCGACTGTCTCTCGATGAGGAGATGATGGGAATCCCACGTGCGGCCGCCCTTGTGATGACATCATTGTTGAAACATGTCTGGGGGCCTGGCATGACATTAACGTGTCACTCGGCGAAATCACACAAACACACACTGAGAAAGTCATGCAGCCCGAAACACACGTGACCCTACACATGTCTGCGCACATACAGACACGCACAAACACACACCAATACATGATGCACACACACACTCTGTTCCCACCGCAGCATCTCTTTCGTTTCCTCACAGGCGACAGAGAGAGAGAGAGAGAGAGAGAGAGAGAGAGAGAGAGAGAGAGAGAGAGAGAGAGAGAGAGAGAGAGAGAGAGAGAGAGATTAACATTCAGCTTGTGATCTCATCAGTTCAAAATGACAAACAAAATCCTGGGAATGTGAGCGTTATTAACCATGACAGCATCACAGCGCAGAATGAAAGAACCTCAACCAATTAATTGGATGTGTGAAGGATTTTGTTTCACAGAAATGTTTCTGATAATTACTGATATCTTTTTGGAGATACGATTTTTCATTCAATCCCGTTGATCTATTTTGTATTTTATTTGCTTTCAGCACATTTCCCAGTTCCCCCCAGTGTGTACAATTTCTAGAATGTACTAAGTTCTTTTTTCAATCTCATTCTCTTCATCTTTTGGGGTGTTCAAATATCAAAAATGTCTTATTTTCTACTTCCTTCTCCGACTACGCTACCAAAATCCGTTGGCATATAAAAATCTAATAATTTTTCTTTTATGTACATTTAGTTCTCCTTATATTATTTCTACCTATCAGCAGAAAGTAAATTATGAACATCATTACATTCCCCACAGGAAGTGAATTATGATCTTAATGAATCCCTGTGGAGGAGTGTGTGTGTGTGTGTGTGTGTGTGTGTGTGTGTGTGTGTGTGTGTGTGTGTGTGTGTGTGTGTGTGTGTGTGTGTGTGTGTGTGTGTGTGTGTGTGTGTGTGTGTTTTACTGACATTCAAGACTAAATCATTACCAAGATAAGTGTGCATGGAGACGGAAGTAGACCATTTACTCTCACTGTGCGCAAAAATTCACAGAGTTGCTCCTCAAAATTTGGATAAACACATTCATGATCAATGGGGGCCGATTCTGGAGTGGTAGGGTGCGTGTGTGTGTGTGTGTGTCCACTTGAGTGTGTTTCATGTTTCTGAAGTGCTTGTGGGTTTGCATGTATGAATGCGTTTATATATTTAAATGTATTTGTCAGTTTATGTCATTTTGGCTGCGTACGTACACACACACACACACACACACACACACACACACACACACACACACACACACACACACACACACGGCTGTATGAATCTAGGGGGTGTATGTGTTTATGTGTGGGTGGGTGTGTGTGTGTATGTCTGTATGCGTGTGTACGTGCTCGTCTCTGTGTCTGTGTGTGTGTACGTGTGCACGTCTGTTAAACAAACAAACCAGTACAGACCAGTGTCTCCACTGTCGTTGCCACCAGCTCATCTGTTCCCTCGCTCATGAAATCCTCCAGGGTGGAAAATCACTACTGAGCCGAGTGGTGAAACCAGCATGTGATTACCTCTCCTCTATCTCTCTGGCTCTATCGTTCTGTGTGTCGCTGCAGACCACAGAGAGAGGCTCCAGGAGAGCGTCCACAACTGTTTGGCACGTTTCCTGAGCTAATCTGAGTGTGGTTCTCAATTCTAAAAAATCTAAAAAGCAAAACTTAAAATTAAAAGACTGCAGATTTATGCATTAATTCACAGTCGATCTGTAGATCTCAGCGATAGTAACGATATATATACATGAAATGATAACAGTTTGATTATGATTGCCAAGGTTTGAAGAACGCCAGTGAAAACGTTTGCTGATCACAAACACCTTCTCCAGCGGGGGGGTTCATTGGGCAGTTTATTGAGGCTCTTCCTTGTTCAGCTAGCAGCCATTAAGGTGGGACGGGGAAACCTTCTAGAAACTTTGGGAAACCATGACAATGGAATTTAAATGCATTCCCAATGCTTCCTAGTCGAGGAACTGGAATGCAGAACACAATTATAGATGTTAAGCAACGGTATGATTTATGATTTAGTCGCTCTCTCAAAAGTAAAATCAGGACAATTAGAAAGTAATTTGTCCTAGTCGCTGAGTCATCATAAAGCGCTAATTCCTAATTAACATCTCGTTACGAGTGTTAGCAGGTGGGTCTGAATGCTGCTCACGCACACACTTCGTCTCACTAAATGTCATTCTGCTCCTTAATTAAAACCAAATGAGCTTTAAGTTTGGTCTGGTGAATATATAAAGCAGAGACAGGGAAAGTTGTTTCAAACAAGTTAGGAATGTGATCACAATTTTTTTTATCAGAATGACGTTTTTTTCCACAGCAAGTGATGCATAGCTCAGTTCAAGGTAAAAAATGTATCACATTCCCCCAATTTCATTACAGAAGGAAGTGGCAAACAGTGAACTATGAAATCAAAGAACACACAAAGACCCACAGGGGACACTGTCTGACGGACAGGTTCCCAGAGTCCCTCCTAGCAACACCTAGCGACCAGAGCACAGCAGGGAATTCTGCAGGTCAGACCGGAGTGAAACCTCTCAGGATGGAATTCCTAACGGAGCGTCGGACACACACACACACACACACACACACACACACACACACACACACACACACACACACACACACACACACACACACACACACACACACACACACACACACACACACACACACACACACACACACACACTTTCCTGCTGTTTTCCCCCTCATTGCTGCAGATTTCATCATGTTTGAGATTCACACACCTCTGCTGTAATATGGCAAGAAAGTGACAATGTATCGAGTTGCAATTTTAGTTCATCCATACTGTACATGTACAGTATGCTTTATTATATGCACACCATATGATCACAAAAACTAGTTGGTTTATATATATATATATATATATATATATTAGGGCTGTCAAGCGATTAAAATATTTAATCACGATTAATCGCATTAATGCCATAGTTAACTCACAATTAATCGCGATTAATCATATATTTTTTTTCTATGCTAAATATCCCTTGAATTCTTTGTCCCATTAATTTTTCTCATTTTAATGCTCTTATAAACATGGAGAAGTGCATCGGCTTGCCTTGTGCAAATGTTGGAAACATTGGCATATACTGATCAAAACAGGACGGTACAAAAAAAAAGCCTATAATGCAATTAAACGATGAACATACAAAGATATGCCTTGAACATAGCAGTCAGGCTACTGCTTCTTTGTTTTGAGCCCAATTTATTTATTTTTTTACTTAAAAAAATCATAATTTGCGTTAACGTGCGTTAAAAAAATTAACGCCGTTAAAATTGGTTTGCGTTAACGCCGTTAATAACGCGTTTAACTGACAGCTCTAATATATATATATATATATATATATATATATATATATATATATATATATCTGTAGATATCTTGTATATTTTGTAGGATTTTATCCACCACAGAAGTCATCACGTTTGACGGCTAGCGGTGTGATTTGTGTTCAATCAGCTGAGAATATGATTTGACGTATGATTTAATGGACTCCCACCCCCCAGGAAGTCTCAGCTTATTTAGGAATCAAAACGACACAAGTAGACCTCTGCACACCAGTCACGTGCTCACGTTTCCCCCCCCCGGCTCGCTCTCTCAGCCAATCAGAAACACGCCACCCCCCTGGCTGTTTCAGTGCTTCCTAGCGCTTCATTATAACCTAATGATATCAAAGCTGATTAATTATCTCCCCGAGTGTTCTTCCTCGTCAGTACCAAAACGCAGACCGGTGAACTAACCAGTCTGTGAGCGAAATCCGACGACATCTGCTCACGTTCACGGACACAATTCAATAATCATGCGTTTGCAAATATCGTCCGGCCTCCCCTGGGGTTCTGTTGACACTTTCTCTTTTAACCGCCGTCCGTCCGCCAATCAGCTCCGCGGCCCCACGTCCCCACGGCGACCGGCGACCGTTCCTACATATGCATGAGCCCGGCTTTAGACACTCTGGGGCCGCGGGGGGGGGGGGGGGTGGAGGACATGTTTGTACGAGCAGATTGCTTCCCGCTCCGCGCTCCCGCGCAGAGTGACGCGCGCACGGCAGCAGCTGTGCCGAAAGCAGTAGGCCTCCTGCATTTGCATAAAACAATCCCGTTTATTTACACTCAACTGAAGCAATTAAGAAAAGAAAGTCGAGTTTGAGAGTTGGGGGCGCTTAGCGGTCCGGCTGCAAGTGTTTTCGCTGAGGCCACGCAGATGTGGTCCAGAGAGGCAGCTGGGGACGACGGAGGAGTCGGAGAGAGTCGGGAGACGAGCTCGCATCGCGGCGAGGTGAGCGAACACGTGGAGTGATGAGGAGGCAGTCGCTATGGCAACCTGAACTGAACCGAGGCGGCTGGGAGCGGACCGGGAGATTCTGAACCTGACGTTCCGACCCGTGACGACCGATTTTCCCAGAGTCGGCCTTTGTCCGTGCAGGGTACACACGGCCCCCCAGGACCACGTGAGCCTGCCTAGGTCTAGGGGGGCACTCCATGGAGCACCTTATCCTGGCGTCTCCTTTAAAACATGCGCAAAGTAAGACGTTTCCCAAGAATGAGACGCGCTCGTCTGCCAGTCAATGATTGCACCAAATATTAAATCCATGAATATGTTGTTTGTACATGTACGTGTGTTTTTTGATAGTTTATTGGAGTGCGTGTGTTTGTGTGTGTGTTTGTTGATAGTTTATTGGTGCGTGTGTGTGTGTGTGTGTGTGTGTGTGTGTGTGTGTGTGTGTTGATAGTTCATCGGAATGTGTGTGTTTGTTGATAGTTTATTGGAGTGTGTGTGCGTGCGTGCGTGTAAAGATTCCCAGCATTTCGTCGTCAGGAGAGGACATCCTTAGCTTGTTGTTAACTTTGTGTTTCACTTACAAAATGCTGCCTCAGCACTGTGAGTGTGGATTTGTATGTGTGTGTGTGTGTGGGTGCGTGTCTGTGTGCGTTCTCTCATGCAGCTTCTACTTGATTCCCTTGGAAGCAAATTAGTGACCTGAGCACTGACAAAACCCTTCAGGGTGCAGGGAAACGTGAGGCCTCGTGTGTCAGAGCGGGCCTGACGCGATGGTGTGTGCGTGAGACGCATGAGTCTGCAGGACTCAACACACGCAAGTCACCGTCTCCTTCCCTCGCAGAACTAAAATAAAAAAAGACATTTCACACCCTGGCAGTTTTGTGAAACAAAGAATATTTATTTCGCTTTTTGCCAAGTATGAGAGACAGAAGCGAGGGATCAATTTCAATACATCAAGAAATGTGGAAGGGTTGCGACAAAAAAGGGTGAACTACACACGTCACTTTGTTAACATCTCTGTAGGGTGGGTTCACTCCACTCGCACAACAAAGTGGTTTCTGTTATGTTTCCAACGCAGGATTGGAGTAGGAATCACAAACAAGAGCTGGTATTTAAAACAAAGAAACAAATTAATTCGTAGTCGACAGCTCACGGAACGCAACCCTTGACCTCATGTCCCTTTTAACCAAACTATCCACCATCGCTCCAGATTCTGTTCCGTTAAGACATGGGATTGGTTCTGGGACAAGATACAGGAGGGTACTTTACCAACACAGAATCATAATTAAATATACAGTGCAAGAGTGGAAGATGTCATCCAATATTTATTGGACGCTGAATCCCTTCTGGGAAAAGCAATCCCATTTTTAGCCAGATTTCGTTTTTTCGAATATAACTTCTGCAATCTGAGCAGGATTTTAATATTGATTTATTTATGACGGATTCTGTGGATGAATACTACTTTAACAATGAATATTTGACCGTACCCATGAATATGATGTATCCCGCAGTTAGTGTAACTCTAACTCTGAGACCCTATGAGACTACATGTGCCTGGCCTGGTGGCATGAGAGACATCTACTGTACACACACACACACACACACACACACACACACACACACACACACACACACACACACACACACACACACACACACACACACACACACACACACACACACACACACACACACACACACACACACACACACACGCTATCCCACAATGCAACCGGAGTCTGGTAACGAACGAAGAAGAGATGGCTGACCCGACACCACCAGAAAGACGTTGTAGAAAGCGGCGAAAAAAAGAGACATTAAAAAGAGTAAAATAGTAAAGTAAGTAATTAAGTAAAAAGAGACATTTTTAATTTAATAGCAACGATGACAAGACGGAAAACAGGTAACTTATCAAGGTAATTTTGCCGGCATCTGAGGGGAGATACGTCATCTCCAAACATCCGGTGGAGTTTCGGCGATGTTCGGAAGCGTTCTACGCATAGCTGTAGACCGTACTACACAGTCAAGTGTAGTAACGTCAAGTAGTAGACACTGAGCAGAAATAGTATGTACTAAGTATTCGGATTCAGCCAGAGCGTGTGTGATCAAGTACCGCTCCGCTTGTACGGTAGAGCGCGGCTTAGCATCGCAGGGGCCGCAACGCCCGTCTTTGATTCGCAGCAAAACTCTTGCAACACCTTTTAAATATGCATGGTGCGTTCTGCGTCTGGGAGGCAACACCGCCCGGTTTGAAGCAGAACAGAGACCCCCCCCCCTGCCCCTCCCTCATAAACAACCCTCCCCCCCCCCCAACGGGACTCTGGGTGGAACATGAAGGCCGGCCGGATCAGGGGCACCGCCCAGGACAGGTCGGCCCAGGACGGGCCGCTGTCCCTGGGCAGGGTCAGAGCTACAGGGGGGGGTCTGTCTGGGAGTCTGGTGAAAGGCCGCACAACGCAAGATCCCAGCCTCCCTCTGGTAGCTCCTAGCGGTGGGGCGGGGGGCGGCTGGGGGGGCAGCTGGACCCAGGAGGAGGGGAGGGGGGCTCCGTGAGGTCCTCATCACCGAGGTGTTAACGTCCCCTCCATTACAAGCTCACCGGGCCGCGGTTGGTTGGTTTAAAGCCTGCCGCCATGCAGGGAGAGAATAGACTCTCTGGTCAGGTTGCTAGCCTCTTTTGTTGCACCTTACATCAGTGTCCTGTTACCGTGTTATAACGCATGCAAGTACTGTGTAATGACACTTTAAACCCGTTATTACTGTGTGACACACACACAGACAGCAGGTACTGTGCAATAACACGTGG
>NC_082385.1:4406753-4441753 GCF_031168955.1 Gadus macrocephalus | reverse complement strand
TCTGTTATGGATCAATAAGCTTGGATGTTGTGTTGCAATCAAGTCAAGTGTTGATGCCTTTTCAGGTCTGCCCCCTAGTGGTTGGATTTAAACAAATGCAGCTTTAATGGTAAAGAGTTTACATTTGTAATTTAAATTAAGTACGGTCACTGTAAAGAACGGCAAATACTCGGAATGCCCTCTTTTATCAATCCTCAGTGATGTGAGTCCGTACTCCCCAGTAAACCGGCAGTGGGCCTCACGGCATCTTTTATTAATGACACCCAAATGTTCGGAACAGAGCGGCGATCAGCACAGAGCTGCGGCCCTTGAATCATTCATGCTTCAGGCCGCTGAACGGGAACGCTATCACACAACGGCCGCACGCTAAACGCCCGACGGCGTTCCAATGAGACCTCCCCCAGTGCCGGCGCTGGCCATTTTAAAATGTTGGAATACCGGCGCCAAGACGTCTTCTGACCGTTCGTTTGCGGTACGCCTTGTGCCTCCTGCTAAAATTGCCAGGTGTTACACCCGATCTCTGCTGTCCCCACAGTTTTGATGTCTCATCAATGACGTTTCTTGGAGAGCGAGGGTACATCAGCGTGTTGCTACACGCAAGACCTACCGCACTCGTTATTCGTCCGGGTAATCATCCCGTAACCTAATGTCGTTCCCTACGTGGAGCGTCGAACTTTCTAGTATCTTCCTAAACTTTCCCTAGGTGAGTGCAATCTTACCTATCCAGGGGGTTTGGTGTGAGGTACTCACCGCAGGTCCACAGCCACGTAGGCGAACAATTCTCTCTGTGACACGCCGCACCGGCACGTCATCTCCAGGTGACCAGCAGTACTCTGAACCCCTGTCGTTCAGTTTCCCCAGTGTACAGTGTTACAACCAAAAAGGTCTTTCATGGAAGAGTCTTCCACCAAACCGTGCGTCCTCTGTTTTAATCCTGCAAACTTAGAGTCTCACCTGCAGAGAGCCACCTCCAGAGACTCTCCACCCAGAGTCTCACTTCCTGAGTCACCTGCAGACCCAGCTGTTACCATTTACCGCTAATGAGCACCTCAACACCGCCCCTTCAGTGTGTGCACTCTGAACTATACCTATTCCTAATTAACTACACCCTCCCTCTAATATAACAGTATCCTAACAGCAAGTGAGAAGCCATTCCTTGACTGCTTCATCAGTCAACAGGCTTTTACATAGAAGGATTGGCTACTGTCTCAAGGCGTTGATTGGCCGTCCTGCTTGGTCCCTATCCCCCACGGCTCCTTCAAGGTGCTGCTGCTGCAGCTCCGAGCTCCAGGGAGCGGTGGAAACGTTTGGAATGCAGCCAGACCGTGTTATGAGGTGGACCACTGCTGAAACCGTCTCCGTTCTCTCCACAGACCGGGAGGAACGCTGGAACGACTGTCAGAACCGACCGGATTCGCTGTCACTTAGTTTGAGCACTTACACAGAGTTAGCCAGGCATTACACACAAGAGAGAGAGAGAGAGAGAGAGAGACCATTTAAAAATAAAACCTGGGTATGTAAGAATAATTTGACCGAGAGGAGCTGACCGCCCTCTAAATGGAGAAAACAGGAGATAAAATCTTCCAGTTTAAGGAACAAGTCACCACTCCTAGACCCTCCCTAGGGGTGGGTCTAGGAGTTAAGTTAACCAAACATTAGTATCAAGTCAAACTAGCAAGTTATCAACTTGTTGAAGGTAACCTTAACTATATAAACTCTGTCAAAGCGACATGACTTTTTAGTTTACAGCTCTACATAATGAGTTAAAACTAAAACACAGAACAGCTCAATGAGCTGACTAATGCGTTTCGGAGCAGTTTGAACGCTGGTCTGTGATTGGTTTAAACGTCTTAGTCCAGCGATCAGCATCATACCTGCAGACCCCCCCCCCCGTCCTCGTCCTCGTCCTCGTCCGGGTCCCCGCTCTGCCCGGGCCCCTGGGGGACACGAGTCTGAGACAAAGGAACATCTTTCCAATTACACTGCTCCATTGTGGCCGTCTGGAAGCGGTCGCTAATCACTCCCTGAGCCGCTGGACGTGTTCCTGCCTACGTGCTCACGGGCCAGAACAACCGTTCTCATGCTGCTCAGACAACCGGTGGACTCATTCAGATAATCGAATCAGATGGTGAACGGACTGCATTCATACACAGCTTTTTCTAACCAGTGGCCGCCCGAAGCACTTTACAACGCTGCCTAACGTTCACCCAGTCATGCACACATTCGCACACCGACGGCGGAGAGTCAACCACACAAAGCGTCAGCCGGCCCTCCGGGAGCCGCCAGGGAGAGGTGTCTCGCTCGGGGACATCTGACACTCGGCTAGGCGGAGCCCGGGATCGAACTGGTGACCTTCCAGTTAACAGCCAAACCCGCTCTGCCTCCTGAGGCAAACGCCTCCGCGTCGCTGCAAGAGGACACGACGAAACACCTGGCAGTGCCACCGACGGAAGGGTTCTACTGTGTTTATGAGAGCTGATGATGAGCGGTTCACCAGGAGAACAGAGACGAGGACTCATGAAACAGTGCCCAGCGTCCCGCTCACTGAGTTCTTATCCGCTCCATCAGCGAGGAGCAAGAGGATGAAGACAGCCAGCCGGCTCGGCTCCTCTGCCTCTCACTCTGGACCAATCACAGAGCTCTGTTTATATCTTTAATACATATCAACATGAGTTCATGTTTCTGCATAAATCATCCGTAGATGACAAATAAACCGTTACACAACTTGTGGACTACAACACAAAACGTTACACGACCTGAGGACTACAACACAAACCATTACACAACCTGAGGACTACAACACAAACCATGACACAACCTGTTGACTACAACACAAACGGTTACACAACCTGTGGAATGCAACACAAACAGTTACACAAACCTGTTGACTATAACACAAACCGTTACACAAACTGTGGACTACAACACAAACAGCTACACAAACCTGTTGACTATAACACAAACCGTCACACAAACTGTGGACTACAACACAAAGTGTTACACAACCTGTGGACTAAAGCACAAACGGTCCTGATTTCCTCGTGTGGCGTCGGAGCGTCGGGAGCAGAAAGGCTACCTTTCTGTCCACACAGAAGGAGACGGAGAGTCGAAGCGCACTCTGGAGAGGGGATGGCATCGCCCCCGGTGACAGCTGCGTCGCGGGGAGGATTAGATATCAGAACCATCCTGCTCTCCCTGGAAATCACAATCAGTTCTCTTCATCTCTCTTTTATGTCCTACACATTCCCACACACATACAAACACAAATTCACACACATATGCAGACGCATTCATACACAGACATTCCCACACACACACACACAATTAATCACAAATTCACGCACACGTATACAGACACATTCACACACACACACACACACACACACACACACACACACACACACCCCTCGGCGGAGCAGGCTGTTATCTTTATGCATTACTTGGGGGGCCGGGAGGGGGGGGGGGGGGGGGGGTCAGGTGCTTGGGACGTGCCCGGTCGATTGTAATCTCTCTCCTTATACTCGGGACATAATCAATAGTTTAATAATCAATATCTTGGCTGAAACGGCCCAAATTCATCTCCCACCTCGTTTAGCTCCACTCCCGCGACCCCCCCCCGAGCAAACACAACACATTTAACGACGTGTGGGTATTTACCAGATGTTATACAATGGCTGTTTGTTTTCTAGGGACAAAAAAAACCACACACGCACGCACGCACGCACGCACACACACACACACACACACACACACACACACACACACACACACACACACACACACACACACACACACACACACACACACACACACACACACACACACCACTGGTCATAAAAACAAACAGTAGATCACAGAACACAGACTAGTGCACACTAAACATAAAGAACGCAAAGCGCAAACATTATCCCAGTAGCAAGAAAAATCTCTCAAATCTGTCAAATTCCCACAAGCACACAGAGAACGACACAAGAATAAACACATACACAGCTCTTTAAGTAGGAAAAATGTTAGAGCCCAGCTGACAGCATGAGCTCGGGATCCACAGCTAACCTTTAGCCGCCAGCAGCATGTGACAACAGTTAGCACCTGCATGCTATGCTACCAATCCACCGCTACCGCCATGTAGCTCATTAGTGTAGCCTGATTGGCTTTGTCCGGTCAGGAAGGAACCAACACAAGCGCTTCACTGAGGACAGCCACTATGACAGTGTGTGTGTGTGTGTGTGTGTGTGTGTGTGTGTGTGTGTGTGTGTGTGTGTGTGTGTGTGTGTGTGTGTGTGTGTGTGTGTGTGTGTGTGTGTGTGTGTCAAAGTGATTAATGACTTGTTCTCTAGGGCAGAGAAATACATTTCATTGTATCTCTCTCTTTCTATTCCTCACTCTCACTTTTTATCTCTCGCTTTTAGAGGTGGTTTTCTTTTGTTTCCTTCTTTTCATTCATTGTAGACTGTAGAGGGACATACACACACACACACACACACACACACACACACACACACACACACACACACACACACACACACACACACACACACACACACACACACACACACACTTAAAAATATTTGTGTGTTTGCTATATATCACCTTATGTTAATTGTTATCACCCTTTATCTGTGTACGTTTTATCGGCCTTCCTAACTTTTCCTGATAAGGCTAATTGGTGCCACCTTGGTGCCAAACACTCCAATAGAAGGTAGAAGATAATGCTTGTGGAAATGTCATTATGCAATAGCCTACAGTAGACTTAACTATTTACTATGCAAGAGCACACTCATGCAAAAATGAATAAGCTATTGTTTATTTTCTGTGTTTTGTTTATGTTCCCAGGGTGCTCCTCTGGCGTTATCCTGTGGTTTCAGTTGTATTATCATTTCTAGGTTGCTTTGGATAAAAATAATCAGCTAAACGACGAATGTAGCGTAACGTCTTCGTAAGCAATGTCTCCCTCTATTGGTCACTTGTTATAACGCGTGTAGCGCGTTTAGTCTGATGCGCTTCACTCTGCGACCAGAGGGGGTTGCTGTTCTACAACCCCCCGCCGAGAGCAGAACTGGGGACGGATATTATTACGTTATTATCCGATATATTTCCCTCCGATGGAATACCCGCAGCCATTTGATCGGTCAAATCACTCATTGGTCAAACGACAGTGAGGGTATAGATAGCTGTATCTGAATGACGAAGAGCACATTGGCCAGAGATACTAGGTCTCAGGGCCACTTGGTCTGAGGGCCACTAGGTCTTAAAGGCACTAGGTCTAAGGGCCACTCATCGGTGTTAGAGCCACTAGGTCCCAGAGTCACTAGGTCTTAGGGCTACAAGGTATTATGGCCACTAGGACTTAGAGCCACTAGGTCTGAACTAGGTCTGAGGGCCACAGCCCAGGAGGTGAGGCAGAGTTCGTGGGTTCAGCGGGGAGCCGGTAGATTATTAAAAACAGTCCGAGGATGATTTATTGGTTTGCACTCTAGACGGAATTATCTAACGCCCGGCGAGTCGGGTGAGAACATGAATAAATTAAGAGGTGAGGGTGTATCCTCCGCCCAGACGGGAGTGCACTGGTTCGTGTTTCTGGGCTTTACTGACTTCTTAACACCTCAGAATAAACACACGTGATGGTTCTGTGTGTGTGTGTGTGTGTGTGTGTGTGTGTGTGTGTGTGTGTGTGTGTGTGTGTGTGTGTGTGTGTGTGTGTGTGTGTGTGTGTGTGTGTGGTAGGACGTCTGAACCGGAACTTTATCTCCCCTCACGTTACATGGGATTTATCTTTTTGCACACACACACACACACACACACACACACACACACACACACACACACACACACACACACACACACACACACACACACACACACACACACACACACACACACACACACACACACACACACACACACACACACACACACACACACACACACACACACACACACACACACACACACACACACACACACACACACACAGTGACGGATCTCTGGCCTTTATTTGTCCAAATGCTGTTATGTTCTTGCTTCAATCAGGGGTGTGGGCGTGGCTGATTAGGCTGATTGGGGGCCGGGGCCGGTGCACACACACACACACACACACATCCCGACGGTACTTTCTTGGCGTGCGTGAGGATTACGCACGCCGGCTGACGCTACGGGACGACGCCGCAGCATCGTCCCGTAGCGTCCTCCCATCGGGACGTCCTGATGCGCTGATAAGCAGGAGAGCAGTGACAGTTCAGCCCGGAGCAAACAGAATGTCGTCCAGCAAAACGTGAAGGAACCAAGTCGACAAGTCACCGAGGTTTTTATTGATGAGGAACGAACAAGTGGTCCGAACTGAGGACTGACAACTGATCCAGGCTGTGGTTCAGAACTCTGTGAGGAACTCGAAGGAACGCCGTGTTTCCCGGGTGGATTATGGTCGAGCCGCGGTCACACAAGACACTCTCTCACTCCATCGACATGATCCTGGCTAGAGAAGGGTCTCAGGGAAGACCCTCAGCAGGTCTTAGGGACCAGGAGACTGGACATGAGGAGACCCACACTCCTGAGGAGACCCGGGATACCAGACCCGCGGAAACCCGGAAGACCAGATCGTGCCGGGGTGAGTCCGAGTTTAACTCAGCGTCACACGACGTGCTGCTGAGTGAGTGTTGCGACTATAGTATACACTATTCTATTAAACAGTGGTTCTCAAATGAGGTTACGCGTACCCTAGGGGTACTGTAGGGGGTAATAATAATAATAATAATAATAATAATAATAATAATAATAATAATAATAATAATAATAATAATAATAATAATAATAATAAAAACGAAGTTTCAGTTTCAGTTCTGAAAGCTTGGAATTAGAAAATCGGTGGTTTAAAGGTAAATCTGAAAACAAGGAGGAAGGAGAATCTATGAAAAAGAAAGCGCAACCAGAAGCACCAACATTTTGTCAGTTCCAGGAAGAATCTATATTTGCATGGGATTCATCTACATGCTCTGACCCATCCTTGTGTTGTACTTCTTCTGTGGGGAGAAATTAGCCAACAGTTGCATGAAGCACACCCATGTTTCTCAAGTCGAATTAAAACATGTTTCATTGGCTGAAAGAACGCATTCACATTTGGGCATGCAGTTTGGGGATTGCAATTACTGTCACGTCTCCCACATCAATATGAGCGTGAATGCAGTTATTTCCTCGAGAGCATAACTTTCACTCAGTCACAGAGGATCCTGCGTTTTGACCGAAAACAACCAGAATATGTAACCTTACTTGGTGTCTGTGTCTCTCTCTCTCTGTCTCTGTGTCTCTCTCTCTCTGTCTCTGTGTCTCTCTCTCTCTCTGTGTCTCTCTCTGTCTCTCTCTCTCTGTGTCTCTCTCTCTCTGTCTCTCTCTCTCTGTGTCTCTCTCTCTCTCTCTCTCTCTCTCTCTCTCTCTCTGTGTCTCTCTCTCTCTGTGTCTCTCTCTCTCTGTCTCTCTCTCTCTCCCCCTCTCTCTCTGTGTGTCTCTCTCTCTGTGTCTCTGTGTCTCTCTCTCTGTGTCTCTCTCTCTCTGTGTCTCTCTCTCTCTGTGACTCTCTCTCTCTCTCTCTCTCTCTCTCTCTCTCTCTCTCTCTCTCTCTCTCTCTCTCTCTCTCTCTCTCTCTGTAGTCTCTCTGGCCCGCCGGGTCCGGACCACCTTCAGCGTGGAGCAGCTGCAGGGTCTGGAGTCGGCCTTCAGGACGGCCCCCTACCCCTCCGTGACCACCAGGGAGACGCTGGCCGCACAGACACGCCTGTCTGAGGGCAAGATCCAGGTACACACACACACACACACACCTGTCTGAGGGCAAGATCCAGGTACACACACACACCAAGATACAGACACAAACACACTTTTCTGAGACCGAGATACACACACACACACACACACAACTGATGACTGTCCCTCCCTCCTCAGATTTGGTTCCAGAACCGGCGAGCTAAGTGGCGTCGGTGCGAGGGCGGGGCCAGCGCGTGCCCCTACTCAGAACCCGACACGCCCATGTATGTCCTTCCTCCACTACCCGCCCTCTGGCTAGCACCGACCAATCACCTTCCAGTACACCACACAGCGTTCCTGGCCGTCACCCAGGGATACTCAGCTGTCCCCGCCCGGCTCCGCCCCCTGGGGCTGGAGACCCGGGCCCGCCTCCAGCCCCACCCACAGTCCGGCCCCTACCTACCCCACAGCAGGCCCCCCAGGGTCTGGGTCTCCAGGGGGGCTCTACCCCTCCAGGGACATGGTCAGTGTGTTTAGACCCAATCCCATTTCTACCCCTTACCCCTTCCCCTTACCCCTCCCCACTGTTTTGAAGGGGGAAGGGGAAGGGGGGAGGGGGAGGAATGGGATTGGGCCTTAGTGTCACACAACTGGTGTATATTTTTATTATTTAGAAGTGCCTTTACATAGTCCCTTTTATGCAAATCATCAGAAATACTATCTGTAATATATGGCTCAAAGATGTGGTCACTTCTCAGATAGCGTACTAACCGTGTTTCTACTGAAGAGTTTTTGATGTCACAAAGATGTAAATAAACAAAATTTTATACTACAGGCTCTCTGCACTGTCTGTCAACAGATCCTGGTTCTGTTAGACTCAACCTCACTCTGGTTCTGTTAGACTGAACCTCCACTCTGGTTCAGTTAGTCTGAACCTCCACTCTGGTTCAGTTAGTCTGAACCTCCACTCTGGTTCAGTTAGACTGAACCTCCAGTCTGGTTCAGTTAGACTGAACCTCCTCTCTGGTTCTGTTAGTCTGAACCTCCAGTCTGGTTCTGTTAGACTGAACCTCCTCTCTGGTTCAGTTAGACTCAACCTCCTCTCTGGTTCAGTTAGACTCATCGTCCTCTCTGGTTCAGTTAGACTGAACCTCCTCTCTGGTTCAGTTAGACTCAACCTCCTCTCTGGTTCAGTTAGACTCAACCTCCTCTCTGGTTCAGTTAGACTGAATCTCCTCTCTGGTTCAGTTAGACTCAACCTCCTCTCTGGTTCAGTTAGACTCATCTTCCTCTCTGGTTCAGTTAGACTGAACCTCCTCTCTGGTTCAGTTATGCCGCTTTTCCACCGCACATGTAGCTCGACTCGACTCGACTCGACACGACTCGACACGGTAGCAGCACGGGTCGTTTTCCACCGCAAATAGTACCTCCTGGACGTGGGCGGGGTCGGCTGTGCGAAAGGGCCGTGACGTATTTTTGTACGCGACGCAAACAACACCTACGCAACCCACACATGGACAGAACCCACATAACAACAATGGAGGACATCGATCGCATTACTATTATTAGCTGGCATGTTGAAGAAGTTGAAGAAGTGGAATATGTTGGCTGCGGCGCTGCTATGGCTGTTACGAGCATGGTTGCCATGTCACTCTCGTGACTTCGTCACACTCTCTGGCCAATCAGTGGCCGGCCGTCTGCCGACGTCACCTTTTAGCATCGGCTCAGCTCGCTTGGAACCTAGAGCGAGGCGGTACTAAAAAAAGCAGCCACTTCAGGTACCAGATACCATGTTTTCTCGGTGGAAACGCAAAAAATGCGAGCTGAATCGAGTCGAGTCGTGTCGAGCTGGTACCATGCAGTGGAAAAGCGGCATTAGACTGAACCTCCTCTCTGGTTCAGTTAGACTCAACCTCCTCTAGACTAAACCTCTGACTCTCATGTGCTCCACTACTGACCTCGGTTATCGTCTCGCCGGTGGAGAGCTCCCAGTCATGTGTTAAAGGAGCATAGAGTGAACCACCCTGTTCTTGTGTTTATTGACTCGTCCTTTATGACCATGAGATTAGCGCGGCGTTATCTTGATGTTTGGGGTGAGCGGGCGGTCAGTCCGGGTGAAACACCGGGCAGGATGTCAGTTTCAGAGAATCTGAGAATCTCGTGCTGGAGTCTGGCTGTTCATTCATCGATGACATACACCGAGAGCCAGGCTAGAACTCTGTTAGAACCAGCTTAGAACTCTGACGGAACCATCTTAGAACTCAAGACAGAACCAGCTTAGAACTCTGATAGAACCAGCTTAGAACCCAGACAGAACCAGCTAAGAACTCAGACAGAACCAGCCAAGAACTCAGACAGAACCAGCAAGAACTCTGACAGAACCAGCTAAGAACTAGTTTAGAGTTTGAAAGCTGTTTCTGGTGAGTTGAAGTGTCTCGTTTCTAAAAGCTGTTCCTGGTGAGTTTAGGTGTCTCAGGTGTGTTCCAGTGCTGGCCTCCCCCTGACCTCCTCTTCCAGATATGGTCTTATCCTGTCGGCCTCAGGGTGAACCGGCCTATCGCCTCTTATCGCGGCCAAACTCGTTTATGAGCCATTTAGACAAATCAAATCTTGCCGTGATTACACAATAAATTGTGTAATCAAACACATTCGACATGAGATAATTAATGCAGCTATCAGTTAGACAAAAGCTTTTAGAGTCAGTTAGCTGAGGCCTACTGTATTGTACCAACTGTTACTCACGGCAAGGTGTTCTATCGAAAATATAGTATACCCAATTAGCAGGCTCATCTGTTGTATGTGGTTTTAATGTAAATATGTGACAAATTCTACATCAAACATGTGTTTGAGGAGTCGACACGAAAAGTTTGTGTTTGAGAAGCGAGGGAGCAAGGAAGTGAGGGAGCGAGGGAGCAAGGGAGCGAGCCCAGAGGCATATCACCCACAACGCATTTGTTTGCTTACCAACGAAGAAGATGAAAAACTTGAGCAAAGTGATGCCGGTACGTTTTTCAATAAATACTTACATTAGCGCCAACGTTTCTGTCTACCGATACAAGTTTAAGTACAGAAACATTTTTATACATTCAAGTAATTTGTCATAAAGTCAAACTTTTACCTTTAACTTTTAGTCAAAGAAGTTATAAACGTTTATGTTCAATCGCTCAGGTTATCAATCCCTGATAGTTGGGCTGAAAGTGAACAAAGCCAGAAAAAGGAAAGAAAAAGAAAAGGAGAGTGGAGCTGCTAATGAGACGCAAGGTTCTGTGCAAGAGTGGGCCTCTGGCGCCCCTCAGTGGTTCGGATTGGTAAGGAACGTTCTCAACGCATAGCTTTAGCAAGATGAGCACAAGACAAAAAAACTTTAGGATTAGAGTACCATTATTCTCAGGAATTAAACTAGGGCTGAATGTACAATTAAGCTCAAATGTCAATCATATTAAAGAGTATTCTTTGGTTTCCTTACATTCTTTAGGAACAGTTGTAAAATAAACAAAAGAGTAGAATTACCTAAAAGGTGAAGAGGTCAACATTTGGAGGGAACGAGCCGGCAAAACATAAGACAAAACAGGTTGTTTAAGTCCATCGCATCAGTGGAGTGTTCATCGCCACATTGTCATCATTTTATTTCCCGATCCAAATGTCAATTCCCCTTTTTTTATGTCAATATTAAGAATATGTTTGAAGTCTTTTAGAATTAAATGTATTTTATCCTGAAAATGAAGAAAGTCTTGAACCAAACAAACAAAAGAAAGAAACATTTTAATGAACTTTCCGCAGACAAACATCCAATCAACACCAAATTCAGGAGGCACATAAAAAAAGATGGGCATAAGAAATGCATTATAAGAGTTAATTAAATCAGGAGGTTTCCAGTGATATCGCGGCCCATACCCATCTTATACCACATGGGCCCTCCCAGTTAAACCAGTTACATGTGAATTACTAAAAAACCCTGGGGAGATTCCACTAGTCACAGCTAATTGGATTAAAGAAACACTGATTGGTGGGGAACTGGGATATCCAGCCAATCAGAAGACAGCAACAGCAAGTAGTCCAATCCATTCACACACACACACACACACACACACACACACACACACACACACACACACACACACACACACACACACACACACACACACACACACACACACACACACACACACACACACACACACACACACACACACACACACACACACACACACACACATCCGCCTTTAATCTTAATATCTGGGCAAGAAAAACCAAGATGGCGGTTTGGAATGCAATTTTGGAACTTCAGGTTCACCCAGCGGCCATCTTGGTTATAAACCCGGCGAGCGGTCAGAACCAAGATGGCGGCCGGGTGCTGCGCTGCCGACGTCACCTGTTCACCAGCTTCCTGCGGCCGCTGACCCGCGTCCAGAGGCTCCTCGCCGTCCTGCCGATGGACGCGCCGCGCGGCAGCCGCAGGCTCCTCAGCGGCTCCCGGATGCACGCCAGCACGTCGGCCCCGCCCCCGGCCGCGCCCCCCAGGTGCTCATGGGAGACGTAGTCTATCCGCCGCAGCTGGGAGCTGTAGTAGTCCCGCAGGTCGCTGAGCTCCGCCGCCGCCGTGTCCGAGATCACCGACGAGGGCCTCCGGGGAGCGGGGGAGGAGGGGCTGGTCACCACGGCGACAGGGGCGGAGGCGGGAGTCATGGCGACGCAGGGCTTCCTCCTCCGGCGCTGCGGGGTGGTGGACTTCCTCTTGGCGCTGGGTTGGACCGGGCGTGGCGGCGGGTCGGGTTCTCGTCCCTCGCTGACCCCCGAACGACCGGACGTGTGGGCGTCGCCGGGCGCTCCGATTGGTCCACCCGTGGGACCGGAGGTGTGGGCGTCGCCGGGCGCTCTGATTGGTGCTCCAGTGGGCGCTGCCTGTGATTGGACGGACTTGGGCTCTTGCTTCTCCATCGGGTTCTGGTGCTGCTCCTTCGTCTGATTGGTTGGTTGTCGAGGCCCGCCGACGAACCCCACGGGGTCAGAGGTCACGGCGGGGGCGTCTTGGTCTGCGACCTTTAGGGTCGAGGTTCCCTGAAACCACAACACAGAGCGTTGGGTTCGGTCGGTGGGAGCGAGGAGGGAACCGAAGCCGCTAGGACGCAAGGAAGCAAGGGAGCAAGGAAGCAAGGGAGCCAGGCAGTGAGGAGGGGCGGGGGGGTTAGTGGGTTAGTGGCTCCCAGTGAGACAGACCAGTAGACAGACGATGGGATTGGAGACGCCATGAGCGCGTTAGTCAAAGGCAGTGATTAGGGATGACGAATGATAACGCAAAGTAAACATGCATAGCATGATGCAACATATGGATCATCTTAGGAAGGCTGAGGGGAACATTCAGGAGTCATTCCCGGTCCCTGGTCGGATGTCGGGATAGCCGATGACACCATGAAGAAAACAAAACAGCCCAGGACAACGGACGCCATGCTGTGGGCGCGTGAACGGGTGAACGTTTGAACAGATGAAGGGGGTGAACGGGGGGAGAGACTTTATGGGACTGTACTTTTTCTTTTGTTCCTTCCACCTCGGTGTCGCGCTACAGGCCTTTCTTGCCCTTCTTGGGGGCGGGGGAGGCGTCTTCCTTGGCGGGCCGCTTGCTGGCCTTGGCCTCGCCCTGGCCACGCCCACCGGGGGGTTTAACCTGCAGGTCATCAACGAGAGGTCCAAGGTCATTTAGCACTGACCGTTGAGGGCTGGGGGGGGGGGTGTTACCCCTACCGGGTAGAACCCTGGAACAAACTCCAGATGTCGTGCCTTGCTCATGGGCAGGGCAGGAGTGGGAACTTAGTGTGTTATGTGGTGTTGGAGGAAACCCTGATGTGACCCTAACCGATAATACACACAGAACGGCCCCCCACCCCGAGGGAATCAAACCCAGAACCTCCTGAGTGCTAACGACTGTAACACTACCCTGATGTACCCGGACTTGCACGCTCAACAGCTTCCCAACCCAATAAATCGAAGAATCAATCTTCTAATCTTCTGAGTGGACCTGATGGGCGATGTTCTACGTGTACACCCCCGAGGAGACGCGTGGAAACTCTGTTCTCCAATGAAGCAACAGAGTCCAGGTGCTCTGTTGAGAGAAGCTGAGTGAGGTTAGCATAGAAAAACTAAAGTACATGAACACAAACTAATGAATTAGGATTCATGGAGGTCAGAACTCTACTGCGTCTACATGAGGGATGAACTAGTATCATGTGAGAAAAGGCGTCATAGTTAGGCTTCACCAAAGCTTCTAATGAATCAAGAGAAGATGGAAACTAGGCCATGGATAATGGGGAGAACATCAGGGAACTGAAGAGATTCTTCAACAGTCACAGTAAGAGAACCAAAATCCATTAGACAGAAAACATCACTTCCACAAAAAAGTGAAGAAGGACTTTAATAAATAATACAGGCTAGATACTATTGTGTGAATTAAAACTTTCCAGATAAAATATCCATGGTGTGTGTGTGTGTGTGTGTGTGTGTGTGTGTGTGTGTGTGTGTGTGTGTGTGTGTGTGTGTGTGTGTGTGTGTGTGTGTGTGTGTGTGTGTGTGTGTGTGTGTGTGTGTGTGTGTGTGTGTGTGTGTCTCTCTCTCACCGCTGCCTCAGAGGTCCCCGAGGTCTTCCTCATCTTCATGGCCAGGCTGTGGGTGGAGCTCTTCAGGAGGGGGGCTTTACGTCCGGGCTTCAGGTACGAGTTGGTGGTGTAGGGGGTGAAGCTGAAGTCCACACTGAGAGACCACACACACACACACACATGAATACCCTTTCTCTCTAGATGTGGTGCAGACCTGCCCCCCCCCCCCCCCCCCCCCCAGCGTGATCCCCGAGGTGGTCCACCACCAGCACCCCCCCCCTACCCAAGGTAGTCCAGGACCAGCAGCTGGACGATCACGGCCTCGGCCTGGGCCTTGGACAGCTCGGTGGTCTGGATCATCTTGCGTCTCTTGGCGGGGCCCTTGCCCAGCCAGGTCTCCACCACCTTCAGCGGGGTCACCTTCTCCTCCTGGGACGCAGCCACCTCCAGGATCTGCAGCACCTGGCGGCCGTGCAGAGCCAGGTCCAGGCTGACGTGCTCTGGGGACAGAACCACTAACGCTCAGAGGGGTGGTCTGGGGACCGAACCACTAACGCTCAGAGGGGTGGTCTGGGGGCAGAACCACTAACGCTCAGAGGGGTGGTCTGGGGACCGAACCACTAACGCTTAGAGGGGTGGTCTGGGGACCGAACCACTAACGCTCAGAGGGGTGGTCTGGGGACCGAACCACTAACGCTCAGAGGGGTGGTCTGGGGACCGAACCACTAACGCTCAGAGGGGTGGTCTGGGGACCGAACCACTAACGCTCAGAGGGGTGCTCTGGGGGCAGAACCACTAACGCTCAGAGGGGTGCTCTGGGGGCAGAACCACTAACGCTCAGAGGGGTGGTCTGGGGACCGAACCACTAACGCTCAGAGGGGTGGTCTGGGGGCCGAACCACTAACGCTTAGAGGGGTGGTCTGGGGGCAGAACCACTAACGCTTAGAGGGGTGGTCTGGGGGCAGAATGCTAAGTGGACTCCACCTGTCTAACTACTGTCCATTCAAAGGGCTTTACAATAATTGCCTGACATTCACACATTCACACACCGAAGGCGGTGTCTGGACACACAGAGAGGAGTCTTGCTCAGGGACACCTCGACACTCCTCGAAGGTCAAACTACCAACCAGCCGGTTCCAAGCCAACCCGCGTTACCTCCTGTGCCACTGCCAGCCAGTGGTCTTACTCTGTTGGTACGGGCCTGTGATCAGTCCACTGAGACGTGCACGCTCTGTGACCCGCCAGTCCTAGTTTGTACCTAGTGCGTCTTTCTAGAACTGAACGATAACATAATGACTATACGACCGGCCCTGCTAGCAGGCCGCAGAACCAGCTAGAAGAACCATCTTGAGACCACCACCCAGAGGGGCTCCTCACCCTCTCCGTTCTTGCAGGTGTCACACATCTTGTTGCATCCCTTGTCGTCCCAAACCTCGTCGAAGTGGACCGCCATCAGAGACCGCCGGCACCTGGACACAAACACACCTTTAGAGAGACAGATACACACCTGGACACAAACACACCTTTAGAGAGACCGATACACACACCTGGACACAAACACACCTTTAGAGAGACCGATACACACACCTGGACACAAACACACCTTTAGAGAGACCGATACACACACCTGGACACAAACACACCTTTAGAGAGACCGATACACACACCTGGACACAAACACACCTTTAGAGAGACCGATACACACACCTGGACACAAACACACCTTTAGAGAGACCGATACACACACCTGGACACAAACACACCTTTAGAGAGACCGACAGCCCTGTGTAGGTGTTCCTGTCTGAGTGAGTGTGTGTGTTCCTGTCCGAGTGTGTGTGTGTGCGTGTCTTCTTGTCTGTCTTTCTGTCTGGGTTCTGGCAGTGAGTGTGTATGTTTACCTGTCTGGGTTCTGGCAGAAGTCTACCTGTCTGTCTTTTTGTGCGTGTCTTTCTGTCTGGGTTCTGGCAGTAGACTACCAGTCTGCGTTCTGACAGTAGTCTACATTTCTTTCTGTGTATCTGTCTGTATCTGTCTGGGTTCTGTCTGTATGTCTATGGGTCTGTGTGTCTGTCTACCTGTTTGGGTTCTGGCAGTAGTCTGGCTGTCTGCATGTCTGGGTACTGGCAGTAGTCTACCTGTCTGGGTTCTGGCAGTGAATCTGTCTGTGTGTCTGTCTACCTGTCTGGGTTCTGGCAGTGTGTCTGTCTGTCTGGGTTCTGGCAGTGTGTCTGTCTTTGTGTGTGTGTGTCTGTCGACCTGTCTGGGTTCTGGCAGTAGTCTACCTGTCTGGGTTCTGGCAGTAGTCTACCTGTCTGGGTTCTGGCAGTAGTCTACCTGTCTGGGTTCTGGCAGTAGTCTACCTGTCTGGGTTCTGGCAGTAGTCGACCTGTTTGTCAGTCTGTGTGTGTGTGTCTGTCTACCTGTCTGGGTTCTGGCAGTAGTCCACCATCTGCATGAGCTTCTGCTGGCCCACGTTCTCCATCACCACCATACTGCTGATGCGGAACACGTCCGCAAAGCCGAAGTACAAGATGCAGTCGGCTGGCTTGTCGTCCCTTCCTGAACCGGGGGAGAGGAGGGGGGGAGAGGAGGGGGGGGGAGAGGAGGGGGGAGAGGAGGTCATAGTCAAACGGACCCACCTACCCAACGACTCATATACCTACTTATACAGCAGCCTTACCAACACCAGTGCCTCGATGTGGAGGTAAACACGTTGTCCTGGTACAGTGAATACACGTTCTACCATGTACCTGCTGGTACACTTTCCTGGGAGGACTGCTCTATGGACCAGCGTGTACCTGGTACTAGATTAACCAGTGCGTACCATGTACCTGTTAGTGTTTCTGTATAGACCAGTGTAGACCATGTACCTGTCAGTGGTTCTCTTTGGACCATGTACCTGGTAGTAGTTCTCTATAGACCAATATGGACCATGTACCTGGTAGTGGTTCTCTATAGATCAGTGTGGACCATGTACATGGTAGTAGTTCTCTATAGACCAGTGTGGACCATGTACCTGGTAGTAGTTCTCTATAGATCACTGTGGACCATGTACCTGGTAGTAGTTCTCTATAGATCACTGTGGACCATGTACCTGGTAGTAGTTCTCTATAGACCAGTGTGGACCATTTACCTGGTAGTGGTTCTCTATAGACCAGTGTGGACCATGTACATGGTAGTAGTACTCTATAGACCAGTGTGGACCATGTACCTGGTAGTAGTTCTCTATAGACCAGTGTGGCCCATATACCTGGTAGTAGTTCCTATAGACCAGTATGGACCATGTACCTGGTAGTAGTTCCTATAGACCAGTATGGACCATGTACCTGGTAGTAGTTCTTTATAGACCAGTGCGGACCATATACCTGGTAGTAGTTCTCTAAAGACCAGTATGGACCATGTACCTGCTCGTCCACTCTCCTGGTAGTAGTTCTCGATGGACTTGCTGAGCGTGTGGTGGATGACGAAGCGGACGTCAGGTTTGTCGATACCCATCCCGAAGGCCACCGTGGCCACCACCACCTGTAGGGAAGAACCAGTACAATCAGAACCAGTCAGAACCAGTACCATCCCTACTCCACAACCACCTGGAGGGAAGAACCAGTTCCATCACAACCAGTACCATCACAACCAGTCAGAACCAGTACCATCCCTATTCCACCACCACCTGGAGGGAAGAACCAGTACCATCAGAACCAGTACCATCACTACTCCACCACCACCTGGGGGGAAGAACCAGTACCATAAAAAAACAGTGCCATCACAACCAGTACCATCGCAACTAGTACCATTACAACCAGTCAGAACTAGTCCCATCCCGACTCCACCACCACCACCATGAGGGAAGAACCAGTACCATCACAACCAGTACCATCACAACCAGTCAGAACCAGTACCATCCGAACCAGTACCATCACAACCAGTACCACCAGTGTACCAGTATCTTGTTGTGGGTCAGTGTGTGCCTGGATCTTGTTGTGGGTCAGTGTGTGCCTGGATCTTGTTGTGGGTCTGTATGTACCTGGATCTTGTTGTGGGTCCGTGCGTACCTGGACCTTGTTGTGGGTCCGTGCGTACCTGGACCTGGTTGCGTACCAGGATCTTGCAGAGGGTCAGTGCGTACCTGGACCTTGTTGTGGGTCAGTGCGTACCTGGACCTTGTTGTGGGTCAGTGCGTACCTGGATCTTGTTGTGGGTCAGTGCGTACCTGGACCTTGTTGTGGGTCAGTGCGTACCTGGATCTTGTTGTGGGTCAGTGCGTACCTGGATCTTGTTGTGGGTCAGTGCGTACCTGGATCTTGTTGTGGGTCAGTGCGTACCTGGACCTTGTTGTGGGTCAGTGTGTACCAGTATCTTGTTGTGGGTCAGTGCGTACCTGGACCTTGTTGTGGGTCAGTGCGTACCTGGATCTTGTTGTGGGTCAGTGCGTACCTGGATCTTGTTGTGGGTCAGTGCGTACCTGGATCTTGTTGTGGGTCAGTGCGTACCTGGATCTTGTTGTGGGTCAGTGCGTACCTGGACCTTGTTGTGGGTCAGTGCGTACCTGGACCTTGTTGTGGGTCAGTGCGTACCTGGATCTTGTTGTGGGTCAGTGCGTACCTGGATCTTGTTGTGGGTCAGTGCGTACCTGGATCTTGTTGTGGGTCAGTGTGTACCTGGATCTTGTTGTGGGTCAGTGCGTACCTGGATCTTGTTGCGGGACCACTTGCGGTGCACCTTGGTCTTGTCGTCGGCGTGCAGGTTGGAGTGGTAGGGGTACGCCTCGACGCCCTGCTTCTGGAGCTCCGCCGCCACCGCCTCCGTGTCCTTCTGGGAGAACACGTACACGATGCCTGGAGAACCAGGTCAGGGGAGCGGGTCAGAGGAGCGGGTCAGAGGAGCGGGTCAGAGGAGCGGGTCAGAGGAGCGGGTCAGAGGAGCGGGTCAGAGGAGCGGGTCAGAGGAGCGGGTCAGAGGAGCGGGTCAGAGGAGCGAGTCAGAGGAGCGGGTCAGAGGAGCGGGTCAGAGGAGCGGGTCAGAGGAGCGGGTCAGAAGAGCAGGTCAGAGGAGCGGGTCAGAAGAGCAGGTCAGAGGAGCGGGTCAGAGGAGCGGGTCAGAAGAGCGGGTCAGAAGAGCGGGTCAGAACAGGAGTTTGCAATTGATCAAATTCTCCCTAAAAAATTACTAATCTAGATCTGAAAAATGTACAATGTGTCAAATAATAATTAAAACAATAATTGGATCAAATTGAAACAACAAAGTAGTCAACAGTTGATTAGGAGGGGACTATTCCATGTGTAGGGTTAGTGCTGTGGTGATTGGTGTTCGTCAGCCACCACTTCCTGTCAGGTGATCATTACCTGACTGGTCCTTGTATTTGGTCTTGATCAGCGTGGCGATGTCACTCATGGACGAGTCGTTGTTGGCTCCTTTAACACGGACCTGAGGACCAATGGGAACACAGGATGAGCCCCTCTCAAAGAAGACGTTTATCTAGTCGTGTGTGTGTGTGTGTGTGTGTGTGTGTGTGTGTGTGTGTGTGTGTGTGTGTGTTGCCGTGGAGACCGCTACCTCGTAGAAGAGGTTGGTCCTGTTGAAGGAGGAGGTGATGGTGATTGGCTCTGGGACACACAGGATCTTCTGGCAGTCCTTCAGCACGCTGAGGGTTGCCGTGGCGGTGAGCCCTAGCAACGGCACGGTGGGGAACTGCCTCTTCAGGATGCCCAGCAGCTTGTAGTCTGGGGAGCAGACACACTCGTCAGCCAGCGGGCGTCTCTGGGTGGGCTGGAGAGACGGAGCGCCCGCTGACCTTCTCTGGGAACATAGTCAGACGAGGTGGTCGTACCGTGTGTTGGTGGGTCATTTAACACCCAAACGATGGAGCCCCAGAACCCCCTCACCCCATCTCTCCTGACCCTTGATCCCTCACCGGGTCTGAAATCGTGACCCCTGACCCCTCCCCTGACCCCTCAACCGGTCTGTAGTCGTGATCCCCCTGGCTGCAGCAGTGCACCTCCTCTCCTGACCCCTGACCTCTGACCTCGGATCCCTGACCCGGTCTGAAGTCGTGGCCCCACTGGCTGCAGCAGTGCACCTCGTCCCCTGACCCTTGACCCCTGACCCCTCACCCGGTCTGAAGTCGTGGCCCCACTGGCTGCAGCAGTGCACCTCGTCCCCTGACCCTTGACCCCTGACCCCTCACCCGGTCTGAAGTCGTGGCCCCACTGGCTGCAGCAGTGCACCTCGTCCACGGCGATGCGGCTGAGCCTCTGGGCGCTGTAGGCCTTCTCCAGGCGCGACATCAGCAGCTTGCTCTTGGCCACCTTCTCCGGGGTGACGTACAGCAGCTTGAAGGGCGCTGCGGGGTCCGTCATCCCCGTCATCACCATCTTGGCGTGCTCCTGGGACCGGGGAAGGGACGGGGAGCATTTAAAGGACGGATTAATACTGTGAGATAAGACCCCTTAGGATCACCTTGCATAGAGTGAACAGAGCACAAACCCCTCCGGGTTCTGGTCCTGAATAAGGGACTAAACACCCGCAAGGAAAATACGTTTGAGTGAAAACAGATTTTTGCTCACATTGCAGCCCCGATTTTTAGACTGCAAAGTCATTCGTTTGGTGTGACTTCATTAGGAATTCATGTTAATAATTGAATACGGTAAAGTTTGATTCACATTCACACTTTTACTCCTCCATGAAAAACTGTTGGTAATACTGGTATATAACCATTTCTCCGTTGGTTCATATTCCTTACTCTTCTTCAAAGAAGCTTTACAAGCTACTTATTAACACTGGATGTTATCGCTACGACGCCGGTAAGAGCTAAGGAGCTAACTAGGAGCTAGCGTACGGTGAGCTCAGGAGCCAATAAGGCTAGTTGTCATGGAAACGGTAAACAAAGCACAGAGATGCGGCTGCATTTGTTTTGAGTGCACAAACCCCTCAGAGTGTAGAGCGCGGGGGGGGGGGGGGGGGGGGGGGGGAAGAGACAGAGAGAAGAGACAGCATGCAGGGTTGTAGGGGGTTGTCATGACGACGGACGCGGAAGAGGGGCGCTGCGATTGGTTACCCGGGAGCTGGAGGCGTTGAGGCAGACGGCGGGAACGTCGACGCCGTTCAGGAACATGAGCTGGTCCTCCATGAGGGACACCAGGGGGGTGATCACCAGGGTGAAGCCTACACACACACACACACACACACACACACACACACACACACACACACACACACACACACACACACACACACACACACACACACACACACACACACACACACACACACACACACACACACACACACACACGGCTTGAGGATGATGCGTTGTTGACAGCGGAACAAACAGACCCGTGTCTGTCTGTACGGCTGGTCCAGCCTTTCTGTATGGACAGACTTGGACCCAGCAGTGACACAGGGACCTGGTGCTGGTCTAGGTACCGGGGGACCCAGGTCCGGGCCTACGTACCGGGGGACTAGAGACCTAGTCCTGGTCCTGGTCCAAGGCCTATGTACCGGGGGACCAGAGACCTGGTCCCCCGGTACATAGGCCTTGGACCAGGACCAGGACCAGGACCAGAGACCTGGTCCCCCGGTCCAAGGCCTACGTACCGGGGGAGACGAGGGCGGGCAGCTGGTAGCAGAGGCTCTTCCCGCGGCCGGTGGGCATGACCAGGAAGAGGTCCCGGCCCTCCATGCTCAGGTTCATGGCCCTCAGCTGCAGGGGCCGGAAGGACGGCAGCTTGAAGGAGGTCTTCAGGTGCTTCTCCAGGTCTTTGGACCAGGAGAAGGCTGGAGGGGGGGAAGAACAGTGGGGCGGGGGGGCGGCATGTTTATCTCATGGGAGGAAAAGCGTCCATCTTCCCAAGCCCATGAGCCCATATGACCTGCTCATTGGATGAAACATGCTCTAGTAATGGACCGCGCCCGACTGTAAACATAAAAAATAAACCCAGATGAGTAAGTAAGTAAGAAACATTTATTGATATAGCGGGTCACAAAGTGCTTTACAATGTGCATAGAAAATAAAAGCATCGTTGAAAATACGTCTTAAGAAGTAAAAAAAATACATTAGCAACATGCTAGTCATGCTAGCCTAAACAAGCGAGTCTTCAATTGACCCTTAAGATAACCCGTGTTCTTCATCGTACCTGCTTTGTCGTAGCGCTCCAGCTCCGTTTTGCTCAGTGCCGGAGGAGCAGCTACCGGGGCCTTGGAGGAGGAGGAGGAGGAGGAGCCCTTCGGCCCGCCCGCCGTCCCCACTCGCTTCAGGAGCTGGCTCTTGCGGGCGTTGAGCTCCGTCTGCTTCTCCTCGAGCTCAGCGATCTGAAGGTCCACCAGCTCCAGCTCCGCATCCACCTCGTCCAACTCCACCTGAAGATCTGATGGGGGAGGAGGAGGAGGAGGAGGAGGAGGAGGAGGAGGGCGGGGTTAGGGTACCTGGGCCGCGTTCCAACCGGTCAACCCGCGACCTGTAAAGTGCACTATTTAGGGGGTCACCGTTTGCGGTGTTGTCTGAAATAGTAAGAATCCGGTCCCCAATTAAGTGCACTACTTATGACCCACAATGCACTGCAAAAGACTCCTTTTTGTTTTTCACTAATTTTTGCACAACATCCCATGATGCATAGTGGTTTTAGTCGTCATCGGTTTCAGCTAATAGCAAAGGTCGAATCGACACATACAAATGTGTCTAAAACATTCCGGGTTGTTTTTGCGACTATGTTGCCATGCCAACGGATCTGCTCACTAAGTCCTCTTATATGTGTTCCCTAAACAGTGAGTTGTATAGAGACCACTAAGCAGGGCGCCAGGGAACAAGTGAGCCGTCGCACATGGCCGTTGTTTACACGAGAGAGAGAGAGAGAGAGAGAGAGAGAGAGAGAGAGAGACCAACGTTCGTTAGTCTCTCTCTCTTTCGCAGATGAAAACACCATCCAGCTGGGAGAGAAGGCGGGATATCTCTCGGTGCGCAGAGTATTGAAACAGAGGTACCGATAGGCTGGTTGTGAGCTAAAAGTGATGTCCTTTAGGATGTTATTATTATGATGTTGGTTTCCATAGCAACAATCTGCTAGGAGGAGGAGCGCCTGCCTCCGGATGGAACTCCCCCCCCTCATTCTTCACCTTATATGGGCGTGGGCCAAATATAAAAAACTGAAAATAATTCTTTCCTTCCTTCTTTCTCCATGATGCCAAAGTTTTATGACACGTATCTGTTCAAATGTGGATTCAAATCAAATAAATAGAGGCAAAAAGTAAGAATAGTATATCTAATGGTTAACGTTGTGCAGAGCAGGTTGTGATTAAACCCTTTCCCCTGCGGAGTCTGACACGTGCACCCGTAGAAGGGCGTTCGACGGACAAATTCAGAGCTAATGGTGTCTCACACTTCATGCACAGTCTCCTGGGAGATCTGCTGCTAATACAACAGCGTTATCAGTCCCTTGAGATCGCCTCCTTAAACAAACATCACCAGAGCGTGTGGGAACACAGCTCAAAGTTATGGTTCTGCTTTATTGTATACTATTTATGATGAAGCTAGGCTTGAGGAACGCACTGAATCAGAGCAGCCCTCTGTGACCGTCGTTTGACGGTGAACTCACCGCTCGTATCGTCCATTGTGATCAAGTGGATCCACTCTGAAGCGCTGAAGACAAGATGCTCACCTGTCAATGAGAGGAACATTAGTTTAACTCGTGTTCTTGAGGATAACGGAGAAGACCTGGTATACAAGCATGCAGTTAATAAACGAACTAGTTAGCTACAGTATATTGAATGACCTAAAGTGAGCCAATGCATCATTTAACTAAGAACTCTAAGGATGGAGCGCCTCACCTCAGCAGACAATATGCAGAACAAGATCTACTGAAGGACACTGGAAGTTATCAACCCTGGTTTCACTTTCACCATGTTGGTCACACTTTCACTTTCTATGTTACGTTAAAAAGCCATGTGGTCACTCCGCTTTGATTGGATTGAACCGATTGAACAACTAGCGCCAATCTCTCTCCTAACTAAATTCAAACGTTTACTGAATGAATGAATGCATCCTGCGGATGTACAAGTGAACCGATACTCACAGAAGGAACCATGCAGAGCTCTCCTTGTTGGTGGTCCTACGTGCGGTTGCTAACAGGTTGTTAAGCATCTCATCTGCACAGGCAGACGTAGAAAACATTGCTTCTTCTGGAGCATGAGCCAATCAGAGCGCTGCGTTCTGACGCTGGGGGCGCGTCAAGAAAAACACAGGCACCGCTCGGCCCCGGCCGTCCGGTCAGTGTCCGGTCAACACGACACGTTTTCTTTCGTTTCTATTCATGTTGGTTTCTACTGATTTCCTTATTTTTACAGTAGTTTTATACTGATTTCCTTCGTTTCATAGTAGTTTCGTTTTTTGCTGATTTCCTTCGTTTTATACTAGTTTTATTAGGTTTTTGCTCAATTCTATTTTTATAGTAGTTGTATTCGTTTTTTTCCTGATTTTCTTAGTTTTATGGTCGTTTTATTTGCGGTTATTCCGTTAATCTCGGGATCTTTTTACACAATGTAAACCCTGCGAGTAACGGTCTTGAACGCAGCACGTACGTGTCCCGGAAGAGGTCGCTGCGTCAAGGCGTGTTTCCGGAAGACGTGGCTTGTTGCTGCAGTAGCAGGCAGCTGTCATCAGATCTTCACATCAGATCTTCTCTCCTGCCGGTTCTCTACCTCTTTGGTAGATCGATCCGCTCACCGCCATCATGATCTCGCTCACGGACTCCCAGAGTAAGTCCACGTGGGTTGAGTCCCGCAGGTCCGCAGACCGGGTCCGCTTCCTGTCCCGCAGTCTTCGTATCGGTCCTCTGACTTGGTCCCTGTCCCGCAGACCGGGTCCCTGCCCCGCAGTATTCCTGTCGGTCCGCAGACGTTGTCCCAGTCCCGCTGTCTTCGTGTAGGTCGTCCGACTTGGTCCCTCGTACCGGCGACCCGGTCTGCGGGACATAGACCAAGTTTGCGGACCGACACGAAGACAGCCCCACAACATCTGTCCTGTACATAGTCCCGCATATAAAGTGTTCTCTGTCAATCATGTTATTCTGTTCAATGGTGTTCAAAATTATGTGGTGAATGATTAGTGAGTTATGCACTCAACAGCTGGATAACTTTGAACGCATGGCAACAGATTCACTCAGTGACCCCTTTTACCCTCTCCGTGTCTCACCAGAGATCGGAATGGGGCTGACAGGCTTCGGCGTGTTCTTCCTCTTCTTCGGGATGATGCTGTTCTTCGACAAAGCTCTTCTGGCCATTGGAAACGTACGTATCATCATGACAGTGTATTCCTCTGTATCTGCACTTCCCTCTGTATCTGCACTTCCCTCTTTGTGTCTTTAACCCCCACCCACAGGGCGGCATGTGGCTCAGGAGGTAGAGCGGGTCGACTGGCAACCTGAAGGTTGCTAGTTCGGTCCCCGGCTCCTCCTTTCCTAGAGTCTCCCTGAGCAAGACACCTCACCCTGACTGCTCTCCGACGAGCTGGCTATCGCTCTGCATGGCTGACACCGCCGGCGGTGTGTGAATGTTAAGCAGTATTGTAAAGCCCCTGGTTAGAGCAGCGCTGTATTAATGCAGTCCATTCACCGTGTCTGCCCCATCAGATCCTGTTCGTGGCCGGGCTGTCCTTTGTCATCGGGCTGGAGAGGACGTTCCGCTTCTTCTTCCAGCGGCACAAGGCCAAGGCCACGGGCTTCTTCCTGGGGGGGGTTCTGGTGGTGTTGATAGGCTGGCCCATCATCGGGGTGGTGCTGGAGATCTACGGCTTCTTCCTCTTGTTCAGGTCAGTGGGGGGGTGAACCTGAATGGGCTGAACTCGAGGGGAATGAGTAATGCTTGAGTGGGAGATTGCAAATTGTTTAGGGTTGTTGTTGCGGGCGGCAGAGGCTCAGGGAGGTACAGTTGGTCGGCTGGAATCCGTTTTGAAAACTTAGGCTCCTCCTAAGGTAACCTGAAGGTTGCTCCTCCTAAGGTAACCTGTCTGCTCCCGGCAAGCTGGCTGTCGCCTGGCATGGTTGAATGTGTGCATGAATGGGTGAATGTTAGGCAGTATTGTAAAGCGCTTTGAGTGGCCACTAGTTAGAACAGAGGTGTATGAAAGCAGTCCCATTTACTATTACATATTATAACAGTTATTACATATAGTTAGTATTCACTAACTAAGTCAACCCCTTTTTTATATTCCGGATGAGGCTGAGAATAATTGATACAGAACGGTCACTAGGAACAGCTTATCCAACAGCCTCACCAAGAAGACTAGAATGATAATGAACAGGAGGTCCACTAACCGTGTGTCTGATGATGTGGTCCCATCCAGGGGGTTCTTCCCGGTCGTGGTGGGGTTCATCAGACGAATACCCGTCCTGGGGTCCATCCTAAACCTGCCCTTCATCAGTGGAGTAAGTGTCTGCCGGTTCGGGCTACGGCCAGGGCGCACTCCTGAACACATTGAGGTTGGCGTGTTCCCGTTAGTCATCCAGCTGCTGTCTTACCGTCTCGAGCGGGAGCCATCTAGTCCCTCGGACGTAGGGACCGTCGCTTTGAAGAAACAAGTCGCGACGAGACCGGATGCCATCATTCCCCTGGGGGGTGTTGGCCAATAGCAGGCAGCGGTGTAATGGTGGGCGGAGCCCCCCCTGCACACACTGTGGTGATCGAAGCCCAATGCAGCGCTCTGATTGGTCGTAAACCGGCCGTTAAGTCTGTGTGAACACGCCAACAACTATGTAGTCTGAAGTGCACCAGGCCTCCATTAACCGTGCACAGCGGGTAACGCCTCCATGTTTCTGTGTCAAAGCCGTGGGGGGGGGGGGGGGGGGTCTGCTAAACTTCACTGATCCCAGACCTGCTGCTGCTGCTGGGTCCACCTGCCAGGGTGGTCTGAGAGGAGGCTTGAGGTTAACATTTAATACTAAACGGTGTAGGGTATACTGTCCGGCTCTCGTCCAGTACCCTGATCCCATGATGATTCCAGAAGGCCCAGCAGGACTTCAGGGAGATGTGTGGCTAGTCCGATGCAGTGTGGGTGTGGAGGCTGTGTTCTGAAGTGTGTCTCCTGAAGTGGGTGTGGAGGCTGTGTTCTGAAGTGTGTCTCCTGAAGTGGGTGTGGAGGCTGTGTTCTGAAGTGTGTCTCCTGAAGTGGGTGTGGAGGCTGTGTTCTGAAGTGTGTCTCTTGTCTCCTTAAAGCCTTCGTAAGGCTGAGGATAAGGCCCCCCCGTCGCGGTCAGTGTCTGCAGATTCCCCCTGCATGTTAGCATGTATGTACTGTAACTAACTCGCTAAACGTAGCGTTCAACATGCCACCTTTCTAACGAGGAGTGGCCTTACTTACCTTTCGGTGTCGTTCCATTCCTTCCTCTGCATGTCTTTTCATTTCCTCCAGGCTGAATTTGGCCCCCATGCAATACATGTATAACAGGGGCAGGTGCTGTTCAGATAGGGGGCGCTGTGGGGCAGAACCTCCGTACGGACGTGTCACCTGCCTGTCTATGAGATCATGGCTGTTGCTAGACGACCAACGACCAACACACATACAAATCAACAAAATAATAATAATTCTGACAAATAATTAATTTGAATCAATCAGTATATAACTTGTATAGTTTGGTGCTATGAAACGGGAAAGCCGACCCACGGAAAGCACCAGAACAGATCTGAACAGTGTTCGCTGTACCACAACGGATCCCCTATCTGAACGCCCCCTGCAGGCCGGACTTGGTACTGATGCGGGTCGGGGACCGGCTGAACTAACGTGCGCTATCCTCTTCCCTTTCAGTTTGCGGACCGAGTGGGCGAGAGCAACACCATGGTGTGACACGATGATGGACCTCCACCCTGAGGTCTCCGGGGAACACGCTGAGATCAATGCTTTTATAAAACTCCAAGTGGCCACCAGAGGCGCTGTTATGCTATATATTATAACCCCCGCCCCCCCCTCCCCCACCTTCCCCACCTTCACCCACCCACAGTGGGCAGAAAGACTACTTTGTATTTTTACCTGAATGGTGCTGCTGCCAACTCAGGGTCCAACTCACCCTGGACACAGGAGGTCTGCTCCTCGCTGAAGGAGACGAGGCCGATCGACCACCTCCTCCTCCTCCTCCTCCTCCTCCTCCTGCCCCTGAAGAGTGCCTCCATGGGTGGAATGTACAGAACTCTGGGCCTCCACCCTCCCAGCGGGGTGGAGTGGGTGGAGCAGGCGGTGATGGGACATGAATGTGCCTGTGATTTAAAACGTGTGTTTAGAAGCCAAGGTGCCAGCGGTATGGCCTTACAATTATGATCTGTTACCTTTTATGTTTCGGGACTTTGGTTTGCTTCACGTCAACTGTTGGCGAGCTGTTTGACTACCGATGGTGGCTAAGGGCCATGATGGCCGCTTCTTCTTGGTATGATCTGCTGATGGCACTCAGATGGCCGCTTCTCCCCTGGTATGATCGGCTGATGGGTTCTGCTTTACATGTTTGGCTTTGACCAAAAATTTACTGTAGTTGCAACAAATTAACTTATTTGTCAACAACCTCTTCTAAAGAGAAAGTGAGAAAATCAATAGAAAAGAAAAAATGTACTCTATCGATCGCTAGTTCTGTTCAACTATATCTTCTTTTGTTTATACATATTGGATTTGAATCAATTAAATTATCCACGTTTTATTTTAAGGGCGGTAATTGTGATTAAGTTACTAATGAAAATCTGTTGTGTTTCCCCCAAATTCCTACTGTGTTACCCTAATACATTAACAGTATGGACAGGAATTAAATTACTTATAATTGGACATCAGGGCATTTAATGACCAACTGGCCAAAGAATACATTTGTTTCGGGAATGAAAAGGTTTAGTTTCTGTGTGAGGACCACAGAAGGTTACATGTGGAACAACAGAAGGTTACATGTGAAACAACAGAAGGTTACATGTGAAACAACAGAAGGTTACATGTGAAACAACAGAAGGTTACATGTGAAACAACAGAAGGTTACATGTGAAACAACAGAAGGTTACATGTGAATCAACAGGGCTTTGACAATGTTTTGCTGTTTGGCACTTTTGTAAATATATATATATAATGAAAGCATGGAGTGTCGTCATCGTTTTTCCCCCTTTAAATCAGAACAGAACCAATAGATCCCCTCTTCTATATGCGTCCAGTTAGTGATTCACTGTAAGGGTTTCATTCATAAAGTCTAGAGCTCATTCATCTCTGAAAGGCTTCCACAAGCAAAAGCCCCAACATCAATATTGGAACAATAAAAAAACGAAACGTTGCTCATATTAAGAGGCGCCATAACCAATGTGTCCGACATTTAATTAACTCCCTGTGAATATCTTTAAATACCCCGTCCATTATCCCGGGAGCAGAGCTCCACAGTCGGAATTATAGGTCACAAAAGTGAATTAATTTGGAGCTGCAATTGATTCCCTCCCCGCGCATTGGTCCGACCGTCGTGACCTATGGCCACCCGACACCCATTAACCACTGCTCTGCTTGGGGCAGCCGGAGCTCCCCGCCCCTGAGAGTATAAAGACGGGGAGCACGGTCCTGACCGGCAGACCCCCGACCTCCCCATAACCATCAGAGACCCCCGACTTTCCGAGACCCAGCGGTCCACACGGATACAGAAAGGCCTGCTCCTTATCAACGGTGGCCATGAGAGTAAGTAGCCCAACTCCCGCAGTATTGGGATTTAACTAATGAGTCGTTTCTCGTATAGCCGTTAACTTCGTGTTAAATCTACTGCAGAACCCATAACTTTGTTCGTTTACGAAACGCCTTTTACGCATAGGCCTTAGTGGCGCTATGCGTAATTACGCACGTAATTAGCCGACAGGCGCAGACTAATCTTCCACATTTGGGGTTATTTAGAGCGATAGTTATTTTTAATTTAAATAAAAACGCTTCTGATGTGTCCCTCGTAGGGGTTAAGGACAGTGACTTTAGCCCAGCTGCTCTCCATCCTGCTGCTGGCGACGCTCGTCTCGCGTTCGTGGAGCGCGCCGAAGGTAAGTTTACTTTTTTTAAATGTCTATCTATATATACATGCATCTTATATTCATATTTAATTTATTAAGTGCATCATAGTAGCCTTGAACTGTTCTCTTATTTTGACGGAGTCGGTTTCTGCTCCACACGCAGAGTTCTTTCCAGAGGAGGAACTGGACTCCGCAGGCGATGCTGTACCTGAAGGGAACACGTAGGGTCCTCTCGCTCTGTCCGATCACAATTCAGGAAGTCATTCAGCCAATACTATCATACTTATAAAACCAAATAAGTAATGCACAAGCTTTGGTGAATGAGATCAGTGGTGCGCAGTTATAATTAACCTCACCGTCCTGGTTCTCATTCCAGAGGGCAGGCGGTTCATCTCAGAAGACGGGAAGGAAGGAGACGTCTACGACACGTTGCACTTGGGTACCTCGGATTTACTTCTTACCATCCTGTTTTTCAGTTAGGAAACAGCCTTGTGTTGAACCTTACCTAACCTTACTCATGACTAGAAAGTTACTGGCGTATTAAACGCTGTAGTAGCTGATGAGGGAATCTGATTATTCACGCACTTATTAACTGATCTTAGTAAACTAATTATAACTCAATGCCACTTTTCTAATGGAATTATTTTAAATACCTAAAATGAAAAATTCCTAAGACAATAGAATCAAATACTAGTATTACTGTACTGGTAATGATCAGCCTGTCTGAGTTCACCAGCAACCTGGCTGTCTGCAAGCCTGTCTGTGTTCAACTGCAGCCTGTGTGTACAGCTGGAGCCTGTCTGTCTGCAAGCATGTCTATGTGTTCACCCGTAGCCTGTCACACCCGTAGCCTGTCTATGTGTACACCTTTAGCCTGTCTCACCTTTAGCCTGTCTCACCGGCAGCCTGTCTGTGTACACCTTTAACCTGTCTCACCGGCAGCCTGTCTATGTGTACACCTTTAACCTGTCTCACCTTTAGCCTGTCTATGTGTACACCTTTAACCTGTCTCACCGGCAGCCTGTCTATGTGTACACCTTTAGCCTGTCTATGTGTACACCTTTAGCCTGTCTCACTGGCAGCCTGTCTGTTTACACCTTTAGCCTGTCTCACCGGCAGCCTGTCTGTTAACGCCTTTAGCCTGTCTCACCTGCAGCCTGTCTCACCTCCTGTGTTTGTTCCTGTGCACCTCAGAGAGCCAGGGGGGCCTGAGCCCGGAGAAGCAGAGCGTGGACCAGGCCGCCGCCCTGCTGCTCAGCTTCCTGCAGACGCTGAAGGACCAAGGTGACTGGTTCAGTAGACGACCTCCTCCTCTGGTTCAGTAGACCTCCTCCTCCTCCCCCTCCTCCTCCTCTGGTTCAGTAGTAGACCTCCTCCTCTGGTTCAGTAGACCTCCTCCTCCTCCCCCTCCTCTGGATCAGTAGTAGACCTCCTCCTCTGGTTCAGTAGACCTCCTCCTCCTCCTCCTCTGGTTCAGTAGTAGACCTCCTCCTCCTCCTCTGGTTCAGTAGACCTCCTCCTCCTCCCCCTCCTCCTCCTCTGGTTCAGTAGTAGACCTCCTCCTCCTCCTCTGGTTCAGTAGACCTCCTCCTCCTCCCCCTCCTCCTCCTCTGGTTCAGTAGACCTCCTCCTCCTCCCCCTCCTCCTCCTCTGGTTCAGTAGACCTCCTCCTCCCCCTCCTCCTCCTCTGGTTCAGTAGACCTCCTCCTCCTCCCCCTCCTCCTCCTCTGGTTCAGTAGACCTCCTCCTCCTCCTCCCCCTCCTCCTCCTCTGGTTCAGTAGACCTCCTCCTCCTCCCCCTCCTCCTCCTCTGGTTCAGTAGACCTCCTCCTCCTCCTCCCCCTCCTCCTCCTCTGGTTCAGTAGACCTCCTCCTCCTCCCCCACCTCCTCCTCCTCTGGTTCAGTAGACCTCCTCCTCCTCCTCCTCCTCCTCCTCTGGTTCAGTAGACCTCTTCCTCCTCCTCTGGTTCAGTAGACCTCCTCTTCCTCCTCCTTTGGTTCAGTAGACCTCCTCCTCCTCCTCCTCTGGTTCAGTAGTAGACCTTCTCTGCTCCGTTAGACCGTCTTGCAGACCATCCAACCTCCTCCTCTGGCCCATCCGACGGCCTTCAGACACCGTGCGCTGAACTACTGCGAACTAAACACGTCTACCCAATCACTCCAAGATGGATTTAGTTTAGCAAGACTTTAACAAATGAGGCAATTTTTATTATCGTGTGGGGAACTATTGAATTATTGTGTGGGGGACTTGTTCCAAACTATTGAATTATCGTGTGTGGAACTTGTTCCAAACTACTAAATATTCATGTTTGTGGAACTTGTTCCAAACTTTTGAATTATATTGTGTGGAACTTGTTCCAAATTATTTAAATATGTTTTGTTCATTATCTTGTTGAGTTACATCTGTCTAAAGTTGTGCTGTCGGTCACCAGGCAAAGAAATGTTATCATGAAGAGCTTCCCCTCTTATCTTTCTCCCTCCCTTTCCCAGCCAACGAAAACGCCAACCAGCTGTCCTTCCAGGACCTTCCGGTGTGGAAGCGGGAATACTTCTGATGGAGGCGTGTCTGAAACGGCTCAAGACCATCCCTGATTGGATGTTTATAATACTGCGTGCTGCGATGGGGAGAGAAGACGTTTTGTAAATACTCGTGCTCGGATGATGATTGTTTGACGTGTTGTTTTAATAAAAACGAGTTTGAATTCATAGCATTCTGTTGTCTGAAGGAGTTCTGCTACAACGAGACAGGGTGAATGAACCTTCACCAGACACATTCAACGTAATATTCACAAACCGTGGGACCATCTGACAAGCACTGACAGACCAGTTGTGGGGGATAGGGGGGAGGATGAGACCAGACCCCAACACACACTTTGCTAAGCACCGCTGAGAATGTAGACGTATATCAAACAGATCAAATGAAAAGTGAGAAATATTTAATCTGATCCGTCCAAATACCAGGAAAATAACAACATGTACGATTGTTACATTGGGTTGGTGAAACCGTTTTCTGTAAAAAAAATTTTAATCAACTGCTAGATCTTCGTGAAACAACTAAACTCATTTGTTCTTGCTGAGGATTTCGTAGCTGGTTCCTCTCCCTAACATTTATTATATGAGGTCCTGGTTGTCAATTACTATTTCCCAACACGACAACTCATTAAAAAGCACTCGACATGATTTTGGTTTAAGAATACTGGAAGGTGGCTTTCCAAGTCCCGCCCCCAATGTTCCAAATATGGGTAGTTTCCCCTGTTCGCTAAAACAATGGCGTTGCGCCGCAGAAAAGATAATCGACACCCTCAAAAGGCATAGATTAGCTCTCAGAAGGCTAATCTACGCCCTCAAGAGGCTAATCTATGCCCTCAGGAGGTGCTTGGTCCACAGACAACAACAATACTTAAAATATAATTGATATAACACAATATGTTTAAATATACATACTGTCTGGTGTATGTTGTGAAGACGGGGAATAAGCATACAGCAGGAACATGTGGCGGGAACACCACACATGGCAGGCTGCTGACGGTGTAGAGACTGTGGGTGGTTCCCCCCAGGTCCGGTCTAGTCCCCCCAGGTCCGGTCGAGTCCCCCCAGGTCCGGTCTAGTTCCCCCCCAGTCCGGTCTAGTCCCCCCCCCTCCCCGGTCTAGTCCCCCCCCCTCCCATGTCTAGTCCCCCCCCCCTCCCCGGTCTAGTCCCCCCCCCTCCCCGGTCTAGTCCCCCCCCCTCCCCGGTCTAGTCCCTCCCCGGGTCCGGTCTAGTCCCCCCCCCTCCCCGGTCTAGTCCCCCCCCGGGTCCGGTCTAGTCCTCGTCCTCGTCCTCCACGAGCTGCGACCTCCTCCGGCCCCCCGGGACCCCCCCCAGTACGAAGGGCGTCTTGATGTTCATGCGGTCCCGCTCCGCCTCCTCGTCCTCGTCGTAGGGCTCGTCTTCGTCGTCGTCATCCTCGGCGTCGCTGTGGTGGGGGGTGGAGTGGAGGGAGGCGGAGGGGGAGGGGGGCACGGAGTAGGGCCGCGGGTACCGGAACCCCTCGGCCTGGAGTGGGGGGCGGGAGGTGATGAGGCAGTGTAGTAGAACTGTAGCATAGAACTGTAGCATAGAACTGTAGCATAGAACTGTAGCATAGAACAGTATTCTAGACCGGTAGTATAGAGCAGTATTCCAGAACAGTAGCATAGAACTGTATTCTAGAACAGTAGTATAGAGCAGTATTCTAGAACAGTAGCATAGAGCAGTATTCTAAAACAGTAGCATAGAGCAGTATTCTAGAACAGTAGTATAGAGCAGTAGTATAGAACAGTATTCTAGACTATTCTAGACGGGTAGTATAGAGCAGTATTCCAGAACAGTAGTATATAGCAGTAGTATAGAGCAGTATTCTAGAACAGTATCCTAGGACAGTATCCTAGGACAGTATGTAGAACAGTATTCTAGGACAGTATTCTAGAACAGTATCATAGGACAGTATGTAGAACAGTATTCTAGGACAGTATTCTAGAACAGTATCATAGGACAGTATGTAGAACAGTGGTTTAGAACAGTATCCTAGGACAGTCTGTAGATGTATGTAGATGTAGTATGTTTGAATGCGCGAGTACATGTGTGTGTATGTACGAGCGTGGGACTGTGTGTGTGCTTCTGAGTAGAGCAGGAGGAAATAAACGCCGAACCACTCATCCAAATGTTAGGCTGTCAATTACAG
>NC_082385.1:4399253-4404253 GCF_031168955.1 Gadus macrocephalus | reverse complement strand
CACTCAGGGTGGAACACGATCTAGAACCACACACACACACTCAGGGTGGAACACGATCTAGAACCACACACACACACACTCAGGATGGAACACGATCTAGAACCACACACACACACACACACTCTGGGTGTGTGTGTGATGAGGTATAATGAGGTATGAGCCTAGGTCAGAGAGGGTCTACCTTGACGCGGTCGCTCCTGGCGTTGAAGAGGCCGATGCGCCTCACGTTGGCCAGGATGGGGTCGGTGGCGTCGTCCAGCATGTTGTGAGTCGTCACGGGGGGCAGGGTGTGTCTCTGGGGGCACAGGTGGGGGGGAGAGTGAGCCAGGGAGAGTGTATATGTGTGAAAGAGAGTGAGAGTGGGAAAGAGAGTGAAATAGTAAGTGTGGAGGAGAGAGAGAGTAAGCGAGTGATTGAGTGAGTGCGAGCACAAGAATTATTGCATGAGGAGAGAGAAGAAGAAGAAGAAATTAAACAATATAATTGGGAATTGCAGTAAAGCAATTCCAGCAAAGGTCTTCCATGAGCCTCATGAAAATAATTACCCCAATACATTAAGACCGGCTCTGTTTCATGGAACTGAGTCAAGTTCTCAACAGACTATATTTGATACTGCTATCGCAAACAAAATCCGGATTTTTGTGTCCGTTTAACCCAAACTTATACAGTGTAATCAACACATAAATTCTCCTACTGCACATGACGTGGGACTGATCCACATCATGGCTGCCGCCGCAGGTTTTAAACCAACCTGAAACCTGGACTGGAAAATCAATCGCATTTATGCCCACAAAATGGTTCCTGAACACCCCTGAACCGCGTTTAATGAGAGGGGGCGATGATCCGTGGAGAGTAACCTTTTGGACTCATCACTTCCGTATCGATCTGCAACGCATGAAATATGTTAGAGGCTAATGATGTCTGATCACCACGTTACTGTGACTCACACTGCTGTTGTTGTTCAAGGAGGTTTCAAAAAGGTTGGGAGAACAAATTGGATCGGATCGACAACTTTGGAGATTCAATTTTGGTTTACCTTCCAACCTGTGAACTGTAACTTTGTTACTATGAACTGTGTTAATATGAACTGTTTAGTCATTTAGCATTGTGTCGCATCTTATCCTAGCTATTAGACGGGGAATGGGTTAACATATCGATTGTTAGTGCTTGGCACTTGGTTCTATGAACATCCTTACCGACAGCGATATAGTGTTGTTTCGCTTTCTTCTGACAAGTGCACTTATTGTGACTCGCTTTGGATAAAAAGGTCTGCTAAATGCTCTAAATGTATATGTAAAATATCTTAAAATAGATTTATATTACTATATTAAATCGATGTATATTACTGGAGCGTATATTTTCATTAGTGGAGGGGATGCCCATCGCCCTAGGAGGCCTACAGATCAGCTGCACTGGGGATCGAACCCGGTACGGTACGGTTGGGGGCAGAACAGCCAAGCCTCTACACTGTCCGCCTACGCCTTCTTGAATGGACTGATTCTCCTGTGTGGACTAACGCATTCGGGCTTCTGTCCACTTGCGTGATGAAGAGCTCCTCTATGTTATGCGTGGAAACGTTTTGAACCAGTGATGGTAAATATAATAAAAATCTGTGTGGCGTGTATTAGCACATGAAGTGATGGAGAGGTGTGTGTGTGTGTGTGTGTGTGTGTGTGTGTGTGTGTGTGTGTGTGTGTGTGTGTGTGTGTGTGTGTGTGTGTGTGTGTGTGTGTGTGTGTGTGTGTGTTAGAGCGAGAGTAATAGATTTAATAGAAAATTAATCACAGCTACGTTTCCCATTCACAAGTTTGTCCCCCGCACTATTTCCATTAAACCCCCCCTCGATCAATTCCCCCCCGGCATTCCATTTCCTGGAATATTGACGCGGACATAAATTCCTTTAATTGAGAAAGGTTCCGGTATCGGCGGCTCTGCCTTTAAGAATGCCATCGACCAGCGAGGGCACCCACATCCTCTCCCTCGACCAATCACGTGGCTCGGCCGGGATGTGATTACCTCATCACTCTCATTCGTTCATTCATGTTTGCTCAGGGGAATCCCTGGCGTGGTGATGGATAGATAGAGGCACCGTGACACTTCACACCGTCCAGGACGAGAGTGGAACTCCCTCTGGGCTCAAGGCAGCACGTGATGAGAGGAGGATGGCGAACTAGGACACTGTTTAGACGGTGTGGTTTACTATTTTTTAAATAAATAGTAAATCAACATCCTTCCTGTTGTAGCTGCGAATAAACTTCATTTCAAATTTAACTCGTACACACGAGATAAGGGCACATCATAAAATCTGACATTTGCATATACATTTGAAGACTTAAAAGGTTTATATACATTGTTAGTGTAGCTAAGGCGTAATAAGACGTAATATTCACCCACAGCAACGGTGACTTATTACAATAAATATAAACCAAAAGCACAACAGAATGACGTGTGTGTGTGTGTGTGTGTGTGTGTGTGTGTGTGTGTGTAACAGCACGCCATTCATCTATTTGATGGTAAATCAATTGCTTATTTCTGCTCTGAGAGACGATGGCAGCAATCCAATACAACCAGGCCACGAGATTCAACAACAATGAAGAGGAATCTGAAGAGAAATGTGCAGGATTGGAAGAAGAAGAGGATGTAGAATATGAAATAGAATTTGAACAGAAAAGGAAAGAGGGGAGCCCGCCAGCCAGCCCCGGTAACCTGAGTGGCATAGATGGCTCTCTTCATGATGCTGAAGTCATCGCGGTCCAGGATGTTGTTCATCTCTGGGATTTCCCCCCTGCACACAAACAATTATAAATGATATGTTTGAAATTATATTGATTAACATTTGACCTATTCATCGCATAGCTATCAAAGTCATCACTCCTTTCTGCCTGGCTTGCTAAACTCTCTTGTACCGGTTAATATAAATAATGGAACAGAACTAGTCCTAGTGGGTGTAGGAGAGAAGGGTCGTGTAGAGAGGAGCGGGACCCACTTCAGCAGAGCCTCGTACAGACGCTTCCCAAACTTCTCCTTCATGCCTTGGGCCGTGTCCCTGGAGGGGGACACAAGACAGGGGAGTGAGACAGGAGAGTGAGACAGGAGAGCATCCCTGGAGGACAGGAGAGTGAGACATGTCTCTGGAGGACAGGAGAGTGAGACATGTCTCTGGAGGACAGGAGAGTGAGACATGTCTCTGGAGGACAGGAGAGTGAGACATGTCTCTGGAGGACACAAGGCAGGAGAGTGAGGCAGGAGAGTGAGACATGTCCCTGGAGGACAGGAGAGTGAGACATGTCTCTGGAGGACAGGAGAGTGAGACATGTCCCTGGAGGACACAAGACAGGAGAGTGAGGCAGGAGAGTGAGACATGTCCCTGGAGGACAGGAGAGTGAGACATGTCTCTGGAGGACAGGAGAGTGAGACATGTCCCTGGAGGACACAAGACAGGAGAGTGAGACAGGAGAGTGAGACATGTCCCTGGAGGACAGGAGAGTGAGACATGTCTCTGGAGGACACAAGACAGGAGAGTGAGACAGGAGAGTGAGACATGTCTCTGGAGGACAGGAGAGTGAGACATGTCCCTGGAGGACAGGAGAGTGAGACATGTCTCTGGAGGACACAGGAGAGTGAGACAGGAGAGTGAGACATGTCTCTGGAGGACAGGAGAGTGAGACATGTCCCTGGAGGACACAAGACAGGAGAGTGAGACATGTCCCTGGAGGACAGGAGAGTGAGACATGTCTCTGGAGGACAGGAGAGTGAGACATGTCTCTGGAGGACACAAGACAGGAGAGTGAGACATGTCCCTGGAGGACAGGAGTGAGACATGTCCCTGGAGGGGTACAGTGTGCACGTGTATGTGCGCTCACGTGTGTGTGTGTGTGATCCTACTTTCTTACCAAAGCTGTTTGCGTATGGCCTGTCCCTTCAGGGACTCCACGTTAAAGTTGTTTGTTTTAGCGGGCATGATGAAGAACACCACAACGGTGACATCTTCCTTATGGACCTGGGGGGGGGGGGGGGGGGGGGGGGGAGGGAGGGAGAGAGAGAGCGAGAGAGAAATGAAGATCAGAACTTAGTACCACTGGCCCTCTTAAAAAGTCACTGTAAAGCGTGAGGCGTGCGATGCTAGCCCCGCAGAACAGACAGAAACCGTAGAGAGCCTTGATGAGGCTTGATAGAGCTAGCAACCTCCGTACTCTGAGCAGGTAATTGAGTTCAGAGCCTGAACAAGGATCGATAAGACTTGATAGGGCTAGCAGCCTCCTCACTCAGGTAGTTCGTTAAGAGAGCCTGTATAAGGCTTGAAAGGGGTAAGCTTCTTACTCTGAGCAGGTAGTTAGTTAAAAGATCCTAAGTAAGGCTTGATAGGGGTTCGCCTCTTACTCTGAGCAGGTAGTTGAGTCTTGAGAGAGCCTCCAGGAAAAGATCCGCTCCCTTGTTGGAGAACTCGTAACGGCCGGCGATGAAGAAGTACAGCGTCTTCTCCAGGTTGAAGTCCAGATGTCTGCCAGGGAGGATGGGACACATAAAGGTAGACTCAGCATATTATCAACGTAAAAATTATCTTTATATATCCTGCAATAACTGGCATCATATATTTTTTCACAATAATTTGTATAACAATTTAGTCTAAAACTGCATTCTGCATTTTGGGTTGAATTCCCTTTAACATTCTGTTTTATAAGAAAAGCCTGAAGTCCTAATTGAAGTCCTAATTGACACTTCTACTCACCCGTAGAAGTGTCCCCTGACAAACTCCTGGATGCGGGCCTTGCTGCTGCAGTGCATGTTCTGGAACTCGTGCATGGCGGAGAACTTCTTCACGTTCAGCCCGTTGGGGGTGATCACGTCTGGACCGAGGAACAGAGAAACAGGACCAGGGTGAGGGGCTGAAGAACACGGACAGGGTTACACGGAATACAAGAAATGCACAGCACCGGTGTCGCGGTGAAGGCGGCCCCCCTACCTGGCTTCACCACGAGACCGGCTGCAAGGTTCCTACG
>NC_082385.1:4354253-4394253 GCF_031168955.1 Gadus macrocephalus | reverse complement strand
ATGTGTGTCTGTCATTCGAGAGGGGCTTTGCTATTGAAGGGATCAGATTGAGATTGAAAGATGACCACAATCTTTCCTCCCTGTATGTGTGGTGTGTGTTTTGTGTGTGTGTGCTTATGTGTATGACCTTAGGTGTGTGTGTGTGTGTGTGTGTGTGTGTGTGTGTGTGTGTGTGTGTGTGTGTGTGTGTGTGTGTGTGTGTGTGTGTGTGTGTGTCCTTAGGTGTGTGTGTGTGTGTGTTTATGTGGATGTCCTTAGGGGTGTGTGTGTGTGTGTATGTGTGTTTATGTGCATGTCCTTAGGTGTGTGTGTGTGTGTGTGTGTGTGTTTGTGTGTGTGTATGTGCATGTCCTTAGGGGTGTGTGTGTGTGTGTGTGTGTGTGTGTGTGTGCGTGCGTGCGTGCGTGCGTGTTATTGAGTAACTCCAGAGGGGCGTCCCCAGCCGTACGGTCACCGCTGGCCTGCTCAGGACTTGGCCGTTTGCCCCCCCTCCATCACGGCCCCAACGCTCACACCTCAAGAGAGGTGATGAATAGAGCAGCAGCAGAGCGACTCAAAGAGGATCCCCTGGTGTGAATACAGACGTCTCTACACGTGGACCCACCGCTGCAGAGAATCAGTGTTTTTCCCTTCGACTGACACCCGTCTGTCATCGTGTGACGCATGATCCACAGAGATAAGACGGACAGACGGGTCAGAGGAGGCCGGCTTAGACCGCCTGGTTAGCATGACATTACCATGACGTTAGCATTGCCTTAGCTTTACGCTAGCATTACGTAAGCTTAAAGTTAGTGTGACGTCAGCGTTGCATTGTTCAAGTGCATCAGCGTGATGTTAGCCGACATTAGCATGACGATAGCGTGATGTTAACTTTAGGTCGGTTTTACGTTAGTGGGACGTTGGCGGTGCATTAAAGTGCATTAGCTTGACGTTATCGTGGCGTTAGCAGACCTTAGCGTTACGTCGGCGTGACATCACCGTGACATTGCGGACGTTAGCGTTCCGAGCCTGACCTTTGTTGGTGACCTCCCAGGCGACCTCGAAGAGCAGCAGGTCGTCCACGGGGAGGTCCTCCTCGTCCCACTGGGGCAGCACCCCGCTCAGGGAGGTCATGGAGAAGGATCGGGCCAGCGGCATGGTGAGGCGTCGGAGGGTCCTGTTGTCTAACGAGGCTCCCCTAACGACCGTGCGGACCGTGTTCGGGTCGCTGTTTGAACACAGCTGTTCCACTGTGCAAACAGCGGCGGGCCCAGAGTTCACCACTACTCAATTGGGACGCAGCGAGGTGATTGGTTGAGGGGTCAGGGGCCGGCCCCTCCCACCAGGGCCAAACAAACACTTCATAGCCGTCTGCCCGTGTCAAATGATGAAACTGATGGAGCGATACTAATACCCTAACCTTTAACCAGGAGATTACTAGATTACAAAAAGAGAATACTATGATGACAGATTTCAGCCTAATGGTGAAGAAACACCATTCTATGTTTCTGAAACAAAATACAAACTAACATCGATGTTAAGTAAGGTTATTCATAAAGAAAGTGTGCGCAGTGTTGGTGTACAGGGAGGATTGTCCGGCCTATCAGAGGCCGCCTGCTGCTGGACCACACTGGATGTCTGCAGGGAGTCAAAGGCATGTCGTCAAAGTACTCTGAATCTGGAATAATGGACACATTATTTAGATATTAGTGTTAATCCTCATTTCTACACCGGAACTCAGAATGCTGTTTAGGTCTTTGGGCATCTGAAAATGTGTGTGTGTGTGTTTGTGTGTATTTTTCTATGTGTGAGTGTGTGTGTTTTTGTGTGTGTGTGTTATGTGTTAGTTATGCGTGTGTGTGTGTGTGTGTGTGTTATACGTGTGTGGTGTGTGTGTGTGTGTGTGTGTGTGTGTGTGTGTGTGTGTGTGTGTGTGTGTGTGTTATGCGTGTGTGCGTGTATGTATGTGTGTTATGTTATGTGTGTTGTCTAATCTTTATCAAGAATTAAGCCCATTGGTTGGTTTCCTGATACCAACTCGATGCTGAAAATGTTCCTGGGTTTGTACCAACTGTTGTACACAACTGTAAATAAACACACGATTATAGCTTTTGTATTAGGAAGGAAAATACTCCGGAATACCACATCCGGTCTACAACCCGTGTGTTCGTAGATGTACTTATTTCCAAATGGAGGATGATTTCAGCTGAAAGCGAAAGGTAATGGTCTATTTCCGGGAAATTCTGATAAATAATTCATTACTGCGCCGCAATTTGTGGCTCGAGACGCAGCCGTCATTTATGGCGTTCGCCTCCAGGAGTCACCAGAAGTCACCTAGCGGAGGTATAAAAGACCCGCCAGGTAAACATCAGGCATGTTTCATTTTAGAGTCCGGTTGAGCAGCAAGGAAAAAAAACATTCACTCCTAAAGACAAACTGCAGCCTACAGACTGTTTGAAAAACGGCGAAGAAAAACCTGCGCGAAATATGAGAAGTCTATCGCCGGTGTTGGTTCTCGCGATAGTTCTGATGCGTAACAATGGGACTTCGGCCAGGAGCCTGCGGGGCTCGAGCTCTGCGGAGTGGCCCCTCGCGACAGGTGCGTCCGAATATTTACATTTTATACTACTGCTTTAAATTGGTATTCTGGTTCATTCATACTTGATACTACTGCTTTAAATTGGTATTCTGGTTCATTCATACTTAATTTTTTTTAAGTAACAGTAATAAATGCTTATTTGTCAATCTATTTACATGGGCCAATACTGAAATAATTCGGTTATAAAATAGCCTGCTAATATTATAATTAATAATTTCATTAATAATAATTTGACTTACTTTTTAGTTAGTATGTCATGTAGGCAACGTTGGCTGGAAATCCAATATCGGCCGAACAGGAAGACAATAGTCAACGTTTTCAAGTGAAGTTCGTGTTTTCCCGACAGGTCGCGGACCGACCAGTTTCTCAGAGCTGACGGTGGCCAAGAGGACGGATTTAACGGACATCTTACCGGAGAACCACAACCCGTGCATCTCCCTGAGAGGGAACGACGAGCAGCGTCAACTACTCTGCAACGACCGGCGGAGTCCGTTCAACTACAATCCGTTCGGGCTCCGCTTCGGGAAACGGTTTCTGCCCGTGAAAACCGACCGCTTGTCTCAAGGAAGTCTCGCGAGACCGAGGACGATAACTTTTTTACCCGTTTTCCTCAACCCGCGAGATTTGGAAATCACGACCTAATGAAGTAGCCGTGTCCGCCTGTCCAGCAGTTTTCGCGTTGCAAGTCAAATATTTTAAATTAATGTCGTTAACTTCACGATTTGTGATATTCCTATCCCATCTTTTACAATCTTGTGTTATTTTTTCCCATGAATAAACCTTTTGTACCGTTCTTGTGTGGTGATGAGTTACTTTCCAAAAAATATTTTTTTATATGAAATGGAGTTTAATCGGTAGCTTTGATCAAATTTTTTTTTAATGTTCCTCTTTTGTAAACCACGTTTATCTATGTTGTATAATGTACTGTTGTAAGAACATCCACCACTAGGGGGAACTGTTGTTCCTGAATTTTGTTTACTGTACTGGCAAACCACAACACACACGGACACATTAAGGATTGTAATTTATTAACCCACGTATCACCACTTACAACATTTACAACAAAGGTGTGTTATTGTACTCCAAATACAACAAAATAACACATTTGGACTATGGAATAATTTTGCTTGCTTGCTTTATTTTTTTCCTACCATTATTTTCTATGTTGGCTAAACAGATCATCCTGCTCATAGAGTCATATGGTTCCATGGTGGTTAGACACTGGAACTAGACTCTATAATTTAGGGACTATCTCAATACAGCTGGTTACTGTCTACTAAACTGGTCCCGTACAGGGAGATTAACCAGGTGATGGGAGTCCACTATGTGCCCAACCAACTAACCAGGTGATGGTTACCTGTGACCTCAAGGTTATCTATTAAAAGTGCGAAAACAAAGTCATCGCTTCAATCAGGGGTCAAATAGCCAATTCCTAGCAGGGATTCAAACACACCTCTGCTGGTAACAACAGTAGGACAGTGCTGGTGGAAACAACACAACAGAAAGTATCACTACGTACGTACGTGTGTGTGTGTGTGTGTGTGTGTTTGTGTGACGTGGACGGGTCCACTTCCGATTCGGAAGGTGTGGTCCAATCAGACGAGATGACGAGGGACTGTGAGCACACCAATAGAACACTAGGAGGCATAGAACACTAGACCTGCCACGGCTGGGCGGAGAGCGTTGTTTGGGGACACCTGAAGGTAACTGTATTGCATCTGTGTGTGTGGATGAGGGCGGGGCCTAGTGGGCAGGGCTGTGGCTGGGGGGGGGGGGGGGAGATGGGGGAGAGGAGGAGGGGGAGGAAGAGGAGGAGGAGGGGAGGAAGGTGCCTAGAGGTCCTTGAGGTCCTTCTGGATGCCCCACAGAGTGTCGGCGCTCTTCTTGAGCTGGGCGACCTCGTCCTCGTTGAGGGTCATGTTGACCACGCTGCCGACGCCGCCGCCGTTCAGCACGCAGGGCAGCGACAGGAACACCTCCTCACTGATGCCGTACATGTCCTGGAGGAGGGGGGGAGAGAGACGGATTTACATTCATATACATATACATGGTTACATACCTTGATTGATCGTTTTGTTCTGCCTTCCATACTTTCTTCCTGTCAGTCAGTCTGTCTTTCTCTCTTCCCTCTCGGTCTCTCTTCCTATTTTCTTTCTGTCCGTCTTCATTTCTCCCCTCCCCTCCCCATCTGCCTTATCTTATCTTGTCTTATCTCTCCTTCTTCCTGTCTGTAATCCTGTCTCCGCCTGTCTATCTGCACTCTGTCCTCCTGTATAGGCTCCTGTCTGTCCTCCTGTCTGTCTTCCTGTCTCCCCATTGTCTGTTCTATCTACCCGTCTTCCTCCCTCTCCGTCCGCTTCCCCTCTGCCTGACCCCTGGCTGTGACCCCTGGCCCTGACCCTTGACCCCTAACGGTGACCCCGAGGCCGGCCCCTTGACAGTGACCCCTGACGGTGACCCCTGGCCCTGACCCTTGACACCTGAAGGTGAGCCCTGCGCCCTAATGCTGACCCCTGGTCCTGACCCTTGACCCCTGACCCTTACCGCTGACGGTGACCCCTGGGTCTGACCCTTGACCCCTGACGGTGACCCCTGGCCCTTTCCCCCTCACCTTGACCATGGTGGAGACGGGGTGGATGCGGCCCATGTTCTTGACGATGCTCTCGGTGAGGTCCGCGACGCTCAGGCCGATGGCCCAGTTGGTGTATCCCTTCAGACGGATCACCTCGTAGGCACTGAGGAGCAGAGGGCAGAGGTTAGACACGCCGGATCAGATCCAGAGCAGAGGTTAGAGACACTGGGTCTTAGTCTCACAACACCAAGCATCTCTGCTAGAGGTTAGCATCTCAAGCTAACAGCCCCAGAGCTGAGGTTCGCATCTTAAGCTACGAGCCCAAGAGCAGAGGTTAGCGTCTCACGCTAACAGCCCCAGAGCAGAGGTTAGCATCTCAAGCTAACAGCCCCAGAGCAGAGGTTAGCATCTCAAGCTAACAGCCCCAGAGCAGAGGTTAGCATCTCAAGCTAACAGTCCCAGAGCCCCAAATCCACCACCAGATGTCCTGTTAGCCTACTAGCATAACCAATCCTAAGTCCTGTTCTAGGATGTTGTCTCCATGATGGTAACCATGGTAACCCCATACCTGTCCACCACGGCCTTGTGCGTGGCCTTCCACCCCTCCTTGTCTACGTCCGTCCCCATGTCCGGGTTCAGCTTCTGCAGGTTCACCCCCGCAACGTTGGCCCCGCTCCACACGGGCACTACACACACACACACACACACACACACACACACACACACACACACACACACACACACACACACACACACACACACACACACACACACACACACACACACACACACACACACACACACACACACAATTATATTCCTGCTTGAGAACAGTGAGTGTAGGTCTCTTTGTTTGTCTGTACGTGTAATATATGTATGTGTGTGTGTGTGTGTGTGTGTGTGCATGATAGTGTGCGTCTGTGTGTGTGTCCTCACCGCTGGTGTCCCCGTGCTCCCCCAGCACCCAGCCGTTGAAGGCGGTGGCGTGGATCCCGAGCCGCTCGGCCATCAGGAAGCGGAAGCGCGCCGAGTCCAAGTTGGTGCCGCTGCCGATGACGCGGTGCTTAGGGAGACCGCTCAGCTTCCAGGTCACGTAGGTCAGCACGTCAACTACACACACACACACATGCACAAGCACGCAGACAGGCACACACACACACACACACACACACACACACACACACACGCACACAACAAGTTACCTTCAACTCGTTAATTCACTCGCTAAGTCACTTTGTATCTTAAATTACTTTCAACTCGTTCAGTCATTTGTTAAGTTACTTTGTAACTTAACAAGTTCCTTTAAGCTCATTAACCTAACGAGTAACTTTAAACTCTTGTTTCACTCTTCCCCACCGGGGGGTCCAGGGTGTCAGGGGGGGCGTACCAGGGTTGGAGACCACGATGAGGGTGCAGTTGGGGCTGTGCTTCATGATCTGGGGGATGATCATCTTGAAGACGTTGACGTTCCTCTGGACCAGGTTCAGACGGCTCTCGCCCTCCTGCTGTCGCACGCCCGCCGTCACCACCACCAGGCGGGAGTTAGCCGTCACCGCGTAGTCTGGGAGAGAGAGAGAGGGGAGAAAGAGAGAGAGAGAGAGAGAGAGAGAGAGAGAGAGAGAGAGAGAGAGAGAGAGAGAGAGAGAGAGAGAGAGAGAGAGAGAGCAGACTATGCTTAAACACTCAACAAATGAATCATCAGTGTGTCTAGTATAAAGTGCTGCTGTCCTCAGTGTGATGCGGCTGGTGACCTGCTGACCTTTGTCAGCGACGATCTTGGAGGTCTTGAGGAAGAGGCTGCCGTGCTGCAGATCCATCATCTCTCCCTTCAGGCGGTCCTCCATCACATCCACCAGGGCCAGCTCGTCAGCCAGGTCCTGCACACACACACACACACACACACACACACACACACACACACACACACACACACACACACACACACACACACACACACACACACACACACACACACACACACACACACACACACACACACACACACACACACACACACACACACACACACACACAACAGGACAGGACAGGAGGAAACATCTTTGTTAGCAGATCAATCATTTTCCAATGTAATCTTAGAAAAGATAAGATGAAGTTTAAAGTGAAGGCTGGACTTTAGAACGACTCATTGTAGTTTTCTCTGATCTCCCTGCGCTCATATCTCATATTCTAGCTTGATAATACGCTATACTAACATTCAGCCAACACTGATAAGATAGCAGAACCTCTGATCCAGCAGTCCTATTGTGGCCGTGACAGAATATGGTGGTGATTTGAAACTTTACTGACACTATGTCTGCCAGCGTTTTGTCGCATGTCTTCCCAGAGGCTGAGGGAAAAGTTGACCAATGCTGGCCAACTGCGTGTTCACTGTTAGCCAATCACGCACTAACATAAAAACGCCCCCGGCGACGTAATTGGTCGGAACAAATGTTAGTGAAACGAAAGCTGAAAAAATTTAAATCTGCTTGTCTAATCTCTAGTTTCTTAATCATTGACATTTACATTTTACATTTAGGGCATTTAGCAGACACTTTTATCCAAAACGACTTACAATAAGTACATTTGTCAGAAGAAAGAGAAACATCTATACATCTCTGTGGGTACAGTAAGGATTTTATTAGAACCAAGTGCCAAGCACTAACAATTGCTAGGTTAACCCATTCCCCGTATGCAACGAATATAGCTAGGATAAACTAAGGCCCAATCCCATTTCTACCCCTTACTCCTTCCCCTTACCCCTTCAAAACAAGTGGGAGGGGTAAGGGGAAGGGGTAAGGGGTAGAAATGGGATTGGGCCTAAATCTGGGCACTGATGTGGGAGACGATGGAGGGGGTCACTTACCCTGAGCAGGATGCTGATGGCGCAGGCCATGCCCACCTGGCCCACCCCCACCACCGTGACCTTGTTCCTGGGGGGCTCCGCCGACGCGCCCGCCGTGGGGGTCATCAACTGATTCAGCACAGACATGATGGCTGAGGGAGGGAGGGAGGGGGGAGGGAGGAGAGAGGGAAGGTGGGAGGGGGGAGAGAGGGAGGGAGGGAGGGAGGAGAGAGGGAAGGAGGGAGGGGGGAGAGAGGAGAGGAGAAGGGAGGGAGGGGGGGAGGGAGGAGGGAGGGAGGGAGAGGAAGGAGGGAGAGTGAGGAAGAGGGAGGGAGGGAGGGAGGAAGAAGGGACAGAAGGAGGAGGAAGGGAGGAGGGAGGGAGAGAGGGAGGAGGGGAGGGAGGGAGGGACAAGAATAGATAAGTTCCTTTTGCAATACAACTTTTTGAAGCTCATTTTTTTATTACCGTTTTTTGAAAAAGATGCACGTAGGCCACTATGGACTTGACCTTGAGAGGCAGTTGGATTCACGAGATAACGAGTAAAGTGTTTGGGCCAATCAGTGTCCTATGAGAAACTATGTGATACGTGTTAGACAGATGGCTCATCCAATCACCGGCCAAGTACTTTTTTAAAGTGCCTGCCCCATCCAAACAGTTTACACAGGATATAATAACTAACGAGTGTAATTAACACTATATACCAATCTAGCTAACATTAGCCAACAGCGTTACCAATTTAATTAATGGAAGTTCACCATAAAAACGTTTACTAATAATTTGTCCACTGTATTGACTGAAAGAGACAAACCTTGTTTCTACATATTGAGTTAAAAAAAGAATAAGAATGAAGGAAATGTCACAACATCTGAACTGGAGTAGCACAAGCCCAATTGTGCCTGCGTAGCTAAGGCAACAGAAAAGTCAAGGGGTCAGCCAATAAGGAAGTGATACCCAGGGGACAGACAGTCACCCACAGTTCTGGTTTACAGTCAACAATAGCTCGGCTCTCTGCTCGAGGACCTGCACACATGCTGTCAACACACACACACACTTGTTTATACAAGGCAAAGACCGACAAACTCACCTGAATAACTGCACACATACACACAATCACAAACAAACAAACACACAAACATGAATACACCGTGTCGTTTGGCACTCAAACTGTAGCATTGCCCCACTGACAGGCAACATGACAACTATGAACTGGAAACAAAAACTGTAAGGGCCCAATGAAGAAGGTCCAATCGGAGGTTGAGAGAAGGTCTTACAGAAAGACAGACAGACTGCTGTGTTTCCCCATCTAATTCATTATTCGGTAAGTTTAGCGTGTTGCGGTGACTGCGACTGGATGCCTGGCATATCTCAGTGGCTTTAACTGAATGCCTGGACTCTCCTTTCGGTTAACCGGCCAGAACCCCATCACCGATTTAAATCTTTTGCCTGTATGTATGTCAATGATGGCACCCATTTCTCTCCAGACCATCCCTAGAAGGAGGGATCCCCCACTCTGCATTCCTTCTCAAGATTTCTTCCTTGCTCATTAAGGGAGCTTTCTCTTGCCCCCTTGGGGGCTAGAGTCAAAAATGTATGGCCTGTTAAGCCCTTTGTGACAGGAACTGTGATTAAGGGGTATAAAAATACAATTGAAATTAATTGAATATCGCTGTCGGTACAGTCGTGTTCAGCAGATCTGTCGCCCACGCACATAAACCTGGCATGGTCTGGCTGTCCCTTCCATCCTTGTTATCAGAGGAACATGGAAGGCTGGATCCTGCTCAACCACAGACCAGGCATGAGGTGTTCAACAAGACCGTAATAAACTCAACATTGATGGATTAGAACTAATCCATCAATGTTATAACCACCACCTATCATATAATGGCGGATATTATTTAGTAAAACTTAATATAATAATAATACATTTAATTTAGAGGCGCCTTTCAAGACACCCAAGGTCACCTTACAGAGCATATAGTCATCATAAATCGTTTAAAAAAAAAAACAAGAAATTGTGGAAAAAATAAATAAATAAATAAACATAACTTGACTAGTAAGAACAGATATCTTGAGTAAGCGAAGGTTTCAGGCAGTGTCAACCCCGACTATAGCGGATGACATGTGTGGTTGTAATGTTCATAGAAAGCAAATATGACGGAATAAACATGTGAAGGAATTCTGAAAACAGATATTGTTATCATTAGGATCCCTGGACTTGAAGACTAGGGGAGAATTGGACTAGGGGAGTCTCACTGGGGAGAATTGGAGAGAAAGTATTTAACTTCTTTAACTCTCTTTGAGGGTCATTTGGTATTGAGCAGTATCTGTGGAGTAACGTATTTTTGTATTCTAGGTATATTTAGGACGAGGGATTCGAGGAATCTAGATGTCCCATCTGTTTTGTCTGTACACACATGATGTGCTAGAATTGTTGTTTTCCAAAACAACTCACAACCAATTCTGTATCAGTTAATGTGATTGTGTGACCTTTGAGTTGTATCAACGACCAAAGGTAAGAAAACATAAAACACCGAAATATCTGTAGGGGAACAATTTTGAATTCAGGATGAATATTTCATATTAAACCAGATTCTGTGAATTTGAGAAACAAATAACTAAATGTTAGACAGGATCCTCAGACCTGTTTTTGTTTGACATTGAGCTGCTGAGTTCGGTGAATGTTTTGTTCAAAGTAAAGTTTTAAAGTTTTCTGATCATCAGTTTAGTTTTAAAGGCACCCAGTGCAACTTTATGTAAACATTCAATGAAAAATAAACATTCAATTTCTAGTCTTTTTTACACGTAGTAAGTTTCAATAACTCCATACCATTAAATATCGACATTCAAGGAGCAAAGATGAGACGTCGTTGTGTGGTGAGAACTGATAGAAAATCGTAAACAACAACAATCGCCGGTGGGGAGAAGCCATTTTTCCATTGACTGGAAGCCTGCTTTATTTATTGTAGGTTACAAAAAATAAAGAAAATGGCGGCATTGTTGTTGTTATCGATTTTCTATCAGTTCTCACCACACAACGACGTCTCATCTTTGCTGCTTGAATGTCGGTATGTAATGGTATGGAGTTATTGAAACTTACTACGTGTAAAAAAGACTAGAAATTGAATGTTTATTTTTAAGCCTCGAAAGTTGCACTGGGTGCCTTTAAGTCAGTAGAACAACAATAGACAACAACATGGACGCCAGGTGTGACCCAGGTCTCTCTGAGCGACTCTGTGCTGGCAGCCATCTTGTCATTGTGGGTATTTTTGTTTCAGTTGACTGACACACATCTGCGCAGTGTGCTTCAGTCACATGTGGTCTGTCTTCGTTTACATGAGTAACGTGAAGGCTAGGACACATGTGACAGCTGCTCACAAAACAAAAAAACATCTAGCCTCTAATGTTCTCAACGATAATCATATTTGATCTAAATTACATGAAAATACTACAAGAACATACCCAGAGGGCCACACACACACACACACACACACACACACACACACACACACACATATGTAAACATACCCCACCCCCCAAACACACACACACAGACACACACACACAAAAACATAGCCACACACACCACAAGCAAACATACAAACTCACATACAAAAAAGACACAGACACACCACAAACACACTAAAAACACACACAGCAGTACTTCACAAGATGCAGAACTTAGCCACCGCTTGGCTCTACGTGGAATATGATTGTTTACTTTAAGCATGCCTCCACAAGCAGATATCTCTCTCTCTCTCTCTCTCTCTCTCTCTCTCTCTCTCTCTCTCTCTCTCTCTCTCTCTCTCTCTCTCTCTCTCTCTCTCTCTCTCTCTCTCTCTCTCTCTCTCTCTCTCTCTCTCTCTCTCTCTCTCTCTCTCTCTCTCTCTCTCTCTCATGTAAAAAGAGTTCAACATTTAGTTTTATATTAATCCATGACCAAATTATTTTCCGAAACAATGCTGGAAACGACCAATAGGGGGCGTTTTACAAACATCACAATAAGACACGTTTTACAAGCGTCGCGATAAGACACACGCTTTTTCTTTTCTTTTTTACAAACGTCGCGTGCAAACCAGCCGCTTTATCGATTATCGATCATGACTAGTTCTGCTGGAAAGAGGAGACCACCATCAGCCCCCAGGGATGATAGGAAACTAGACCCGGGGCCGGACTCTACCACTGGACCTGAAGCTTGGGGGTGACTTGTAGACCACCACTACGGCTCAGTTACTACACGTTCACTACAAGTTCACTAATAGTTCATTACCGTCTGCCTCAGAGGAAGGAATGTGGTGTATAACGGTAATCATAATGAATAATAACAGTTTTGATACAAAATACAACCTTCTGTATTATTAATTAATATATCTATATTAATATTTGTACATGGTTGTTCATTGGTATGGATTGGATGAGCTCGGCTAGCAGCAGAAGCTACCAGTCCTTTGTACATTACTGTACAGAGGACTGGATCTAAGGCTCAGATCCGTGCTCATCAAATAACTGGTTTTCTGTAGTTTAGTTTCCGACATCACGCAAACCAACACACATCTAAGCACAACGCGTGACCGTCCACATATTCAGTATTACTTGGACGTTAAGTCTCATTAATGGAGCTGTTCTCTGCTTCCAGAGCGCATTCCCATCCAAGCGCGCTTCCATGGCTGACGTGGGGCTGCGCACGAAGCACCGAGCCGGAGGAAAACACCGAGAGGATACCCAGATAAATACAACCCGAAAGGGCAGATAACGGCAGATTACGTACTTGTTATGGCTGATGGTTGTAGGACAGGGTATCCTCGCTGTGTTTGGTCAGACGGGAGGCAGGTGATGACTGGTCGGCTGGAGAGATGGAGTTTAGTGGCGAGGCGAAAGGTTGAAATGGAGGGAGGGAGGGGGGCATTCAAGGACGGGTGCAAAGGGATGCGAGACTTTTGTGCCAGATCTGTCACATGGTTTACAGAGTGGGACTGGAACAACGCGGTGGGCACCTAGTTTATGCATCGTTTAAACAAATGGTGCACCTTTGCTTTTTTGTGTTTAATCGCATTTTATGAATGAAAAATGTCACATTCTTGGCCACAGGGGAGGTGTTTCTGTTGAGCATGCATCACACGCGGTTTAGGTTGTAAAATTCCCACTATACATTATGTCTTTACATGGGGAAGGAGTGGTTTGTTTGCACATTTCTTAGATCTACCAGGATATGGATGGACCTTTCACCTGAACCATGAACCATTTATTACGGTCTACCTCCTGCAGGACCGAGCTCCACTAAATCCTGCAGGCTCCATGCTGCTGCAGGCCTGGATGATATTATTAGATATGACCTGATCCTAATCCGTACCGATTAGTTGTTGATGGGGAAATGCATTGTGGGTGTAAAGCAGGAGACTGACTTCCCTCTTGCTCTTGTCGAAGTACAGTACAGTATGTACTCAGAGAGTTTTGCATCTGGCCAGAAAGGGAAAACAGGTGTGCTAGAACAACCATCATAAATCTAACTTCACCGTGTAATATCAGACTTCATATCCTTCTTACTTATTTTCCTAGCTATCTTTGTTGTATACAGGGAATGGGTTAACCTAGCGATTGTTAGTGCCACTTGGTTCTATGAACATTCTTACTGTACCGACAGAGATATATTGCTGTTTCTCTTTCTTCTGACAAATGTACTTATTGTATTTTTTAAATGTAAACTTAAACTGAGAGGTTAATCAGAAAGATTGGTTTGACATCTCGTTTATACATATTATATAATTTATTGATAACCATTTCCTAGTTTATCTAGCTTCTCAAACTGAATGCAAATTTGCACATGACGTGACCAATAACCTCTCAGCTTGGACTTGATCGTGATAGGTGGAGGCGTGTCTTGTGGGCTGTAAAGCTTGAACGGGATAGGTGGATTCGTGTCTTGTGGAATGTGAAGCTTGAATGTGATTGGTGGAGGTGGGTCTTGTGGGATGTAAAGCGCGGCGCTACGTCACATGGGTCCCTTTGTTTCACCGTGTGCTGACAGCACGGTGGTGATGAATGAAGTCTCTCTCCCTGCCCTCTTCATCAGCAGAGAGGGGGGAGAGAGAGAGGGGGGGAGAGGGGAGGGAGGGGGAGAGAGACGGAGAGAGGGAGAAAGATAGGTGGAGAGAGAGGCAGGGGGGGAGAAAGAGAAAGGGAGGAGGAGAGAGCGAAAGGGGGGAGAGAGAGAGGAGAGAAAGGGAGGGGGGAGAGAGAAAGCGAGGGGGAGAGTGAGAAAGGGAGACAGAGCGGGGAGCAGGGTGGGATTGGGGGGGGAGAGAGAAAGGGGGACAGAGAGGGTAGAGAGAAGGGGGGGGGATACAGAGAGAAAGGGAGGGGGAGCAGGAGGGTAGAGAGAAAGGGGGACAAAGAGGGTAGAGAGAGCGATAGGAAGAGAGAGAAAGGGAGGGGGAGAGAGAGGAAGGGGGACAGAGAGGGTATAGAGAAAGGGGGGGGGGATACAGAGAGAGAGAGAGAGAGAGTAGGGGGAGAGAGGCAGGCTGGGTCCCTCCCACCCTCCGTCTCCTGATGCTGCACACGGCCCTCGCTGTGATGCTGCGGCCCGCCAGCCAATAGGAGGCAGTGGAGGCAGAGCATGTTTTCACTATTATTTGGTCCAATCAGATCTGAGGATTCTGATCCCTTCAGTGGTGCCCGTCAGCTGCTGAGAGGACATTGTGTTTGGGGGGGGGGGGGGGGGGGCTGAGGGGGGGGGAGAAGCCGACGACGTGATTAGACGAGGGCCAGGGTGTGTGCTAGGAGGTGTGGCCTATGACAACGTTATATAACAGTCTGACCTTCTCCTCACGCCTGGATGGGTCCAGGCTGTGTCTGCATCCCTGTGTCTCTGTGGCCAGCCCCCACCATCACACTTCCTCCATCAGCTCCACCACCACTTCCTCTAACTCCTCCTCCATCTTCTCCTCTTCCTCCTCCAACACAACCTCCTCCTCCACTTAAACAATCTCCTCGACCGCCACCTCCTCCTCCACCTCTACTCCTCCTCCACAACTACTCCTCCTTCATCCCCACCTCCTCCACCTCCCCTTCGCCCCCCCCCCCCCCCCCATCACCCTGACCACCGCAACCCACATATCACCACCTGCACTACAAGACTTCACCGACCCCCATCGAGCAGCTGACCTTCGAGGGAACATTCCTCCCTGGTTCTCCCGGGCTGCTGTGGACGTCATCGGACGCAGAACAGCAGATCTCAGAGCAGCGGTGATGCCCTTGAACACCAGGCCCCACCAGAGCTGCTGTTCTTACCACTGCAGCGCTACAGATGACCTATAAACGGAATGCGGTAGCAAACACACACACTCAGTCAGACAACACAACCCCTGTAATGAAGAATCCCTACAGCCTGCGAACAGGCTGGGGAACGCCCCGTTTCCCTTCTTCTTATTAGGTTGCAACATTTAGGTCAAGACAGTAAGGAATGTGGAAATTAAAGTCATGAGCTAAGGCTCTATGCGTGGAAGGCTTTCGTTTCCTAATTGAACATGTGACTCCGTGTGGGCCATACGTTCTAGGGTTAGATGGGTTCAATGTAAAGAATGTTCTCCGTGTTGATGTACGGTGGAGCTCTGTCACACACAGTCACACGTCCACGCAAACACACAATCACATGTCCACACTAACCGACGCAGCCTTCTGCTGTTTGTCTCCCCTCCCCTCCAGAAGGTGGTTTTCTGGGGGTCACCAGTGACGCTGGTCTCCCTTCCCCTCCAGAAGGTGGTCTTCTGGGGGTCAATGGTGACGCTGGTCTCCACTCCCCTCCAGAAGACGGTGTTCTGGGGGTCAACGGTGACGCTGGTCTCCCCTCACCTCCAGAAGGTGGTCTTCTGGGGGTCACTGGTCTCCTGTTCTCCCCTCCCCTCCAGAAGACGGTGTTCTGGGGGTCAACGGTGACGCGTGGGCCCGGGTAACACCCAGCCACCGTAGCGGGGCGGTCCTCCATGCTGGCCTTTGGGGCGGGGGGAAGGTCGGACTCTGGGCTTGTTGACATGTAACACGTCGTCCATCAGGGAGTGGAGCCACCTTGGAGCCATCTGAAGGTTTTTGCTGGGGGCTGACATTTTATTGCTTCTTTATCTCCAAAGGATCTTTGAAAGTGTAATGCGTGCACAGACACACACACACACAGGCACACACACGCATGCACAGGCACACACACACACACACACACACACACACACACGCATGCACAGGCACACACACACACACAGGCACACACGCCAACACACACATGCAGGCATAGGCGTATACACACAGACACACACACAGGAAGACACATGCACACACAAAGACACATGCACACACAAAGGCACATGCACACACATGCAGACATACACACAGGCACACACACAGGCACACATGCGCAAAAAAACACACACACACACACACACACACACACACACACACACACACACACACACACACACACATATACACACAGACAAACACGTTCAAGTTTTGCCAAGCCAGACCCACGTTCCGCATTTCTTAAACTGTCTTGAGCGGTCACTCTGACCCGTATTTTCCTGCCCGCTCTGTTTATTTAAGAGACAGGAGGAGCATTCATGAGGATTTGACTGGAACTAAATATCCTCCCAGTGCTTCCAGGCAGCTCCTGTTCTGTTCCTTTCATGTGAACCAGTCCCTGAATCGACCAGCTCCTTATTCTACAGGTGGTGTCCCCGAGCAGAAAGATCTGGTGAGCCCTTGTTCAGTCAGATCCCTGCTCATCCTATTTGGGAACGTTTCGGGAAAACAGGAAGTTAAGCCCCGGAGTGCAGCTGTGGATTCTGGACATTCCTGAGGAATCCCCTGAATAACCAGAATACAACGTCTGCAAAACACGACTCAGAACAGCCAGGCATATTTACATTGAGGGCATTCAGAAGATGCTAATATCCAAAGCGACTTACAATATGTTCTTTTGTCAAAAGAAAGAGAAGCAACAATATATCGCTGTCGGTACTGTAAGTCTGTTCATAGTAACAAGTGCCAAGCACTAACAATCACTAGGTTAACCCATTCCCTGTATATGTACTACGTACTTGCTACCATAGCAATGTGTAGCATCTTACCCTAGCTATCTTTGTTGCATAGTACTTGCAAGTACCGAGTACTTAGTCAATGCCAGGAGTCAGGACGTACAACAGACAACAAGTGAGTAAGGGAATCGGGGGGGTTAAGGGAGTAGGAAGTGAGGTTTGAGTCTTTGAACCATTTTCAACGACTACTCTGTGTCCCACGAACCCAACAGGTGTCGATGAGACGATGGGGGAGTTTCCTGTGCAGTGCGGGTCCAGTAAAACAAGGGGGGGTCACTCGATGTCATCATCATACGTCGTATGCGTCGTTAAGACTGGTGGTTACCGAACTGCCACGGGGGCCTCGTAGCTGACCCACGCCAGGACAGCCTGGCCTGTGACCCGATAGGCCGACGTCAAACCCCACCGTCAAAATGATAACGCAGAGACACGCCTGAGGAGGGAACAACCAAATAACCAGTGTCTGGATCACAGCACTGATGCACTCTTTAGTTTAGGACTACACTTGTGCTCTGATGTTGCATGAGTCCGTTTGTTTAGCGCAGGAAAGGATTTGCAGCGGCAGTTTTATACCTTTATTTGCAGAACCTATGGTTGCAGAACCGAATGATAAACCAGTAAAGTAGACCATGTAATTGAATCCTCTCCAGTCAGAGGGGATTTAAAGGGGAAAGCTCCCAACCATGCAGCTGCCAAAGTAGTAACTCAACATCCAGGACCTTGCTGCCATTGCAACAAGTTGAATTTCTAACAACTTCAACACGTTGACAAGTTGTTTTTCTGTCATGCCGTTTAGTGATATAATGCTTATCATGTTGTGTTTAGTAATACAAGGCTCATTAGGTTGTGTTTAGAGATTCAACACTCATTAGGTTGTGTGAGCAAGATAATCCGATTCAGCCTGAGGGAAGATGTTGCAGACATCTAGTTTTAGATTTCAAGTGTGGAGATCTGTTGTCCCCTCTCCTGTCTAGCTACCCTCCCAGTTCACCCTCCCATCTCCAGTCCCCTCTTGCTCAGCTGGAACAAACGCCGCCTCCAGCAAAACATTCCTCCAACCCCCGCTGTGCTAAGCCCCCCCCCCCCCCCCCCAACCACGTGGACTGGGCCCAGGACTTCAGGGTGACCTCCAGACCAGTACCAGGGTGGGGAGACAATGGGTGGACTCTGTGGACTCTGTGAACCCCCCCCCCCCCCCCGCAGTGTTTCTGAGGACGACAGATATCCTTCTGGAAATGAAACCTGATATTGTGGGGAAACTAGAACACAGATTGCTGTTTTTTTCAATTTCGTTCGAGCGCAGTTTGAAGGCTAGTTTGTGTGTCAGACTTCTAAGGGCTGTTCTTGTCTGTTCTGGGGAGTTTTCTGGGACTTTTGACCTTGATATTTGACTTAACAAAGACTATATACAATCCTTATACATTTACATTTAGCAGACACTTTTTTGCAAAAAAAACGACTAACAATAAGTACATTTGTCAGTAGAAAGAGAAACAACAATATATCGCTGCAGGTACAGCAAGGATGTTCTAACAATTGCTAGGTTCCCCTTATACAACAAAGATAGATAGGATGAAATAGGATTTCTGGTTTTAATAGTACTGAACCTAACTATTTCTCTGTGTAAGACAGTGTGGCTGAAAGCTGAATCCTAGCTAAAGCTCTACTCTCTGCTTCTCCTCTGAGTTCAGCTGTCCGCATCCATCAATGTTTTTGTAGAAAGCGCCCGGAGGGGCTGCTGTGATTCAGACTAACAAAGTAGGGCAGCATGGAAAGCTGGTTCTGCCTAGCCAGAGCTCAGAAAGCTGGCCCTGCCCGCGGCACAGCTGTTTCCATCACCCCTCTGCTAGCCAACGTTCCAGACAAGCCCCCAGAATAGACATCAGAATCAGGGCCGTTATCGGGACCTGCTGGTATGCAGTCACAAGGGGCCGTCCATTATGTACCGCCCGGTCTGACGAAGGGGGTCACCTTGATGCTCTGCCTCAGCAAACACGTTACATAACGCCTGCTGGCTCAGAGCACTTCAGCAATCATTAGTTCATGACAAGGTCTTGATTCAGAAGCTGGGATTTGCAAGTCAGCTGTTTGTGTTAGGGAACTATTAATTATTGGTGAATTATTATGATTATTATTATTATTATTAGGTGGGACTTCTTGGACATTTTGAAGATGTTAAGTTCCATATACAGATCTTGGCACTAGGTTGAGATAAAGTGCTACTAATGTGCTACAGGAGTTTGCATTAGCCACACACCTGCAGCAACGACGTCTATTACAACTCATTTTTTATTAATGGCAGCCAATTATACTTTTATGATTTGACAATAATTTATCTTCATCAAAACCTTTCTTTGCTGCAGCAAATTAAGTTGTGCACGGCTTCTTGTTCAAATCATAATACCAATCCATGATCAATATTTCAGTGTGAAGGCTAAAAAGTGGAGTCGAGTTTGAGGAAATGTCCATGAATTAAATATGCGGTTCTAGAAAGGAAAATAAGGACAGTTCACTGGTTTCAGGTTTCAGCTTTGGCAACAGCTTTTAAGAACACGTCCCAGTTCATGCGTTTCTGGCCAAAATAAATGACAAAACCTAGTCTCTTTTCATATTCTGACGTGCTGAATATGGTCACGTAAACTACATTTTTTACTCCATTACCGACCTCCTGAACTACACCCATTTCGCAGGCACCAGCACATGGAAAACGTATTTTGATCCGCTGCTGAGTGGATGGAAATGACAATGATAGGTCGGTAACGCATCGCAACACATGTATGCCTACTATGTTGAGGCTGAGGGCCCGAGAGCCTTGCAACCATTAGGAGGAGACACTGGAGCAACCGGTCGACCTCCAGAGAGGAGATGCGTTCGGTCCAAACAGCTCAGCAGTGCACATGCGTGGGAGAGCAGTCCTCAACCCAGGAACACGTGGCTTCTGGCAACAAAACTGGTAACACGAATACAGAAAAAGGGGCAAAAGGCATACCTTGTTTGTCGGGCTTTTGTTTTATAATCTTAAAGTTGTCACAGTGGCGGTCTCTGGTGGCTGGAGTTGAAGCTGCAGTTGGTTTTATAATCCCCTCGCTGTGACGGGGGGGAGCAAGAGTGGACTACCACACGGCTGAACGTTTCGATCATAAACCCTCTAGTTTAGATACTTACGTTACGCCCGTATTATACCACCAGCTGTGAGTGATTAGCCGTAACAAGACGTTTGGAAATCTGCCTTTGTGTGTTATTGTGACATCACAAGTGGCCGTGTCCACACGTATGATGGGCTGGATTAACAGTTGTCCAGTGGATGGGCTGTTAAGATCTATCCAGCATGCATCTAGGTGGCCACGCCTACCGTCACAAAAACAGGCAGTAGTTCAATCAGCCTACATTTAGCAGACATTTTTTATCCAAATCAACTTGTCTGAAGTGAAACAATATATCGCTGTCGGTATAGTAAGGATGTTCATAGAACCACTAAAGAAAGCTAGGTTAACCCATTCCCCGTATACAGATAGCTAGGCTAAGACGTGGCTACACTATGGCAGGTATGATTTTTAAGTGCCAGGTTGACAACATTCTACAAGTGTGTACATCAAGTGCCAGCTTGTAATGGCTAATCACACCTGGTGATGTAATAAGACCGTTTTATAGTAAATATCTGCAGTAGAAAATGTAACAAACAAACACTGAAGGATCTCACAAGAAACACTCCCAACAACGTTAATTTCCCAGGGAATAAATTCTTTTATTTAGAATTCCTCACATAACTAATGACAGGATAAAATCAGACTGTTTCTACATCGGAATATTCCAGCCCACCCCCAGCGGTGAAGCCAGGGATGCACCACCCTTCTCCACCTAAAGTCTCCCTGTTAAATATACACGAGTAGCAGCGCGGGGCTGGAGCAACATAAATATAGAGAACACTCTGGGGGGGGGGGGCATCGTGGGGCGCATCGGGGGGCGCAGTGGAGTCCAATTGGGTGGGCCGGGTAGGTGGAGGTTTGGGTGTGGTCGGTGGAGGTCAGGGTGGAGTCGAGGCGTCGGTGGTAGTGTCTCGTTACTCGGTCAGCCCCAGCTTCTTCTTCAGGGACTCGGGCATCTCGGGGGGAGGGGGGCGGGGCAGGCGGAAGTAGACCTTCACCGAGTCGTAGATGAACCACTGCAGCGCGGTCAGGGTACCGATCATGATGATACGGGCGACCAGGCCCTTCCACACTCCTGGGGGGGGGGGGGGGGGGGCGGGGGGGAGAAGGGGTCAGTACAGCCGTAGCTCAACAGGTGAAGACGAGAGCTCTGATTGGTTAAGATCAGAGCTTGCTATTTTTATGCATTAGGCTGAACGGCATTAAAAAGAAAAACACCCATTTCTGACTCATTTGATTCTAAATTAGAATTGTAATTTATTCAGTATTACTTAGCTACTTGATAGCCAATTAATAGTCTAATAATTAATGTCATGAATAAGTACTTTGACCAAACAAAAAAATAAAATCATAAATCAAAAGATTCAACATTTCTGACTAAATACTAGTATGATAGTGTGTCCACCCCCCAGCCTAGCTGCAGTGGGAGCTCCCCGCCTGTAGAGGGCAGAGTTGCCAGTGCAGCAGGGGGGCTGAGAGGCAGGTAGACTGATCTCACACGCCAATGACTCAAGCACCTCCGACTGTACAGCAGGAAGCTGCGAGGAGCTCACTGCCAGAGACTGACAGCAGCTCCTCCAGAGGTGGATCTAAGGAGCGTGTTGCTAGTTTGAATCCTTATTCAGCAGATATCCTCAAACCCATGCCATAAGAAACATGAACAAGATCCCAGCGCCCGACTTGGGACGTTTGAAGCTGAAGTAAAATGAATGCCATGAATTTGAGATGCCAGTAACAATTTAACATCTACTGCCAATACACATTATTCAACAGCTACCATTCTATGGTGGCCGGATTAGACCATATGGTTGGTAAAAAGTAAACAAACCCAGGGTTACGTTAAATTAAAACTAAAAGATGCAAGGGTCCCATTGAGCCTAAATAAATGCCTTATCAGGACAGACATGTTTGTTGCCTCCAACATCGATTAGAGACCTGAATGAGGTATTTTAAGTCTCAATGATTAAGCTCCTCTTATGGTGATGCGATACAAACATGAAAAGAATAGCTAATCCAAAATGAGAGTTCTCGGCCAATCAGAACAGAATGAGGGCGTGGCCCGGTACTGACCTTTGGGCCCCAGCTTCTTCAGCACCTGGGTGGCGGTGCTGCCGCTCTCCTTGTTGAGCACGGACACGACGGAGTCGGCCGGGTGGGACACGATGGCACAGAACACACCGGCTGGAGGGGACGGGGGAGAGGCATCAGGTGGACCGTTAGAACCACCCAACCCCAGCAGAACCACCCAACCCCAGCTCCCTCTGGTAATAAGAACGTGACCCTCAGCTCCTCACAAGAGTGACTTCTCCACGCTAGCATTTAGACCAGTATCCCAGCATACTGGAGGCTAGCAGTGTGGGAAATGCATTTTAAAACGAGCGCTGGTTGAGGGAAAGCATGATGAATACAGGACACGGGTTAATCTGTACCAGTACATGAATGAACGTTAAGACACAATCATGCCCTCTGGTGGCCTGGCTGACAAATGACAGCATCTGTTGATTGACTGAGGAGGAACGCAACCAACGATTAAACTAGTGATTATTTTTCTCGAGAAACATTTTAAACAAAGTCTGTATGATAGTGTGTCCGCCCCCCAGCCTAGCTGCAGTGGGAGCTCCCCGCCTGTAGAGGGCAGAGTTGCCAGTGCAGCAGGGGGGCTGAGAGGCAGGTAGACTGATCTCACACGCCAATGACTCAAGCACCTCCGACTGTACAGCAGGAAGCTGCGAGGAGCTCACTGCCAGAGACTGACAGCAGCTCCTCCAGAGGTGGATCTAAGGAGCGTGTTGCTAGCATTCATCCTAAAGTTCATTTGGCAGAGATTCTCATTCCATCGACTGAGGAAGGTCGAGATACGACTTATCGTGATGCTGTGTTGAAATACAAGGCGATAAATCAATTCTTGTTTATCTAATGTCATCAATTATTGCACAATCATATCATATGTTAGCCGAGCCCGTAGTGACTCAATTTCAAATATGGTCTCTTCTGGCCATCGCCCAAGATTAACTAGTGTTCATTTATCCAGAGCCATGAAAAGGTAGCAAGTAGAATTTCTGAAGCATCAAATGTCGTCATGTGTACTATTAATACAGGACTTAAACTAGTGTTGTGTGCACTTGATACTTATGTTATGTGTTCTTGATACTGACGTCATCTGTACTTGATAATGATGTCATCTGTACTTGATACAGGACTCAAGTGAATCCCAGATCATCAACACAAGCGTCCACGCATCCCGTCAGCAGAAGGCTTCCCAGAGCAACGGGTTTCCATGCACCCCAGTTAGTGACAGGTCTGCAGGCGCCCCTTACCGATGTAGCCGGCCGTGAAGGTGACGATCAGCTGCTCCGACTTGGAGCACTCGCTGCGGGGCTTGGGCACGGCGTACTTGTAGAGCAGCTCCACCGTGCGCTCAAAGCAGGCGAACTTCATCATGGTGTAGGGGATCTGCCTCATCCACAGAGGAACCACGCCCTTGTAGAAGCTGAAGGACAGGGAAGAGTTCATACATCTAGAAGCAACAGCAAAGGGACCGGGTCCACATGCAACAACCTACTCTATTCCTAAATGAAATGTCCCTTTGACAGTCGACATAAACCTAAACGGACTAGCTACTGGTTTTGGTGTCCGCCCCCAGCCTAGATGCAGTGGGAGCTCCCCGCCTGTAGAGGGCAGAGTTGCCAGTGCAGCAGGGGGGCTGAGAGGCAGGTAGACTGATCTCACACGCCAATGACTCAAGCACCTCCGACTGTACAGCAGGAAGCTGCGAGGAGCTCACTGCCAGAGACTGACAGCAGCTCCTCCAGAGGTGGATCTAAGGAGCGTGTTGCTAGTATTCATTTAGCAGAGATTCTAATTCCCGCCCCCCCCCCCCCAACCAAGAAAGTTGGGAGTTGCATCTAAACAGAGCTTCACTAAAGGTAACAATACACATTTTCACACCATGGCTTCCCTCTGCAAAAAGAGCTCTAACTCACTTCACCAAAAGTAAAAAAGGACCAAAACGTTGGCAGCAGCTTTACCACCAATCCTCCTGAAGAAGGGACTCGACTTACGCCCAGACGCCCTCCTCGGCGTACATCTTGGGGGCACACTCCCTGAGGGTGTTGGCATAGCCGGGCTTGGTCTGGATGCGGACCTTGCACGCCTCCATGGGCGCCAGGGCGATGTCAGCAAAGAACTCAGCGCTGGCAGAGGCCGCCAGGTACAGGGACGTCCTCCACAGGTAGGTGTTCTCCTGCAGACATGGATTCATGTGTTCATAACAACATCAGTACAGGGACCACCTCCACAGGTAGGTGTTCTGTTAGAATTATTCATGTGTTCATATCATCAGAACAGGGACGTCCTCCACAGGTAGATGTTCTCCTGCATATATGGATTCATGTGTTCATAACATCCATACAGGGATGTCCTCTGGTGACATTAATTCATGTGTGAGGCTGTGTTCTGTTGAAGAGAACTCGTGTGTTCATAATATCAGTACAGGGACATCCAGAACAGATAAGTTCTTCTGCGGACATGGATTCATAATACGAGTTAGGCGTTTTGTTTACATGAATTAATTTGTTCACAACATCAGGTAAAAGGTAGGTGTTCTGTTTCAGAAGAATTCAAGTGGTCATAACATCGGATAGATGTTCGGATCACAAGAATGCATTGGTTCATAACAAAATATGGCAAAGAACATATCCCTCATAAATCCAAGAGACTTCTTGGAATTTAAAAACTCAATACGACCATGGAACCTTGGCGAGATGTTGGATAAAGGTTTAAAGGGCTCATATTCTACTACATAACCCAGAGCCACAGCCTCAACGACATCCGAAACACTCGATATGGATGAGCTATATGGTCCTTATTTTTAGATATCGTAACAGGGATCCGCCTTTAAAGACAGGGCTATTTTAGAAGAGACCCAAGAGGGAAGAAGCCCCAGCCTTACTTACAGTGTATGCATCAGATACATCTTTAACCCCAGAACCCCCTGCCATTGACCTCTAGTTATATTGTATCCCCACAGAGCATCCATTACATTTGCACGTTTCACAAACAAATCCAAATCTAAACGGACTAGCTACTGGTTTTGGTGTCCGCCCCCCAGCCTAGCTGCAGTGGGAGCTCCCCGCCTGTAGAGGGCAGAGTTGCCAGTGCAGCAGGGGGGCTGAGAGGCAGGTAGACTGATCTCACACGCCAATGACTCAAGCACCTCCGACTGTACAGCAGGAAGCTGCGAGGAGCTCACTGCCAGAGACTGACAGCAGCTCCTCCAGAAGTGGATCTAAGGAGCGTGTTGTGCCAGGACTAAATAGTACTTAGAATAATGCAACATCTTAGCCTGGCTATCTTTGTTTTATACAGGGGATGATAACCAAGCAATTGTTAGTGCTTGTCCCTTGGTTCTATGAACATCCTAACTGTACCGACAGCGATATACAAGTCGTTTTGAATAAAAGAGTCTCCCAAGTGCCTTTAATGTAAATAGGATTGTACCAGAGACAAGAAGCTACGACAACGGTACAAACCCTACACTAAAGATTACAATGCTAACCCTTACTACATAGCTTCCCTCTGCAAAAAATAAACGGCGTCTTCTGCCTCAGACACATTTTAAAACATAATACCGTTGCGTTTTTCCTGAAGACCTTGACTGAGTGCTCACCTCTCCCATCAGGTCGCTGTAGAAGATCTTGAAGACCTCATAGAAGCCAAACTTGCAGAGTCCCTGCATGGAGTAACCGATGAAGGTGGGTGCCCATCCCTTGGCCAGGCCGCGGGCTCCATCCTCCCTGACGGTGAGCCTGAAGCCGTTCCCGATGGACTTGTACTTGTCGGGGTCCACCTTTTGGGGGGGGGAGACGGATGAGGAGCCAAACGAGGCTGGACGCTCGCATGCATGTGGAGGCTACCAAATATTAACTCAAAGAGCTAAAAGTTTAATAGATTTTGCGGTTACCAATGTCTTAAATTGTCATATAATTGTTACTATTCACAAGTTTGATGGGATTTGCCAATTCAAACGGGTTAAAATAAATACTAGGCTGCAATGTACTGCATCCTGCTAAAACTTCCTACTCTTACAAAAGCCAGCTTTAAAAGGTCAATAGGAGTCTAGCAGGCCTACGTTTGTACAGCATAGCGTGGCGATCAAGTGTTAACCTGACGGCCATCCACTACAAGGTGCAGTAACCACAGAAGGCAGTGTGGCCGACGGCCGCCGCTCCTGATTGGCTGAGCAGGCTCACAAACCTGCAGGCGGCACTTGACGAGGTCAAGGGGCACCACGGCCGTGTGGGTGAGCCCACAGCTCAGGATACCCCCAAAGCCACACATCGCATAGTACTTATTGGAGCCAAATGCGCAGCTCACATCGTCTGTAGCAAAGGGGAGGACACACACATGCACACATGCAGGGTCACATGCGGACCAATCACAGAGCTGGAGCCACATAAGAGGAGGAGTCACGGTGATGACTCGTCCCTTATGATCGGCTCCGACACCATCATGCCACCATCATTAGGATGAACACCCAGCAATCATTAAACACGGGATTTAATATGAACTTTGTATGGTTGATTAGGAAAAATAAGAAAAGAAAAAAAACATACCCACCGCTGCCACAAAGACAGACAATTTTTTTATGTGCAAATGATTGAGCGAGAACACTGAACGTTTAGTTCAGCCGGACCTTTCGACTCTCCTCAACCCTGAGAAGTTAAGAGTTTACTGTAGAAACTATTCAGCAGAATACATCTGACATTCGGTTAATGATCAGTCAGTCACTGCCAGCTGCAGCAGGGTATACATAGACCTATATATTCAGGCAGTGCATTCTGGGAAATGTTTCAGTGTCAAACATAGGAAGGTCAACCGTAAGGCTGGATTCCTCCAGTGTCCACGTCAACCTTTACTTATAAAGTCCTCTGTTGGGGGTCAACAAGTGTGGGGAAGGGGGTGGAAAAGGGTGAGGGACATGACGGCCGGTGGGATGAACACATTTTCCATGCCGTGTTGATCAACAACAAAGTAAATCAAAAGGGGATCAGTGGATTATGAAAACACCAACACAACAACAACGTCCCGACGAGTCGACCTCCGCGAATCGACTCCCATGCAGTGATCAGAGGTCGTTGCGGGGGGAGTGGGTGGGGCGTTCGGTTCGGGTTTTTATTTCACGTAGGACACCATGCTAAAGACAGACCTGCAATCTGCACTTGACCAGATCGAGGGGGACCACCGCCGTGTGCGTGAGGCCACAGCTCACAATGCCACCAAATCCACAAAGGAGCAGGTACTTCTGGGAGCCAAACTCACAACTGTCCCCCTCTGAGGAAACACAGGATAACACTCACTATCCACAAAAACATGGAGACCAGTGATTGAGTTCTGGGTAACCACCAACAGATGCGCGTAGTAGAGGCAAGAGAAGAAGAGTACATTACTAGACACTAAAAACGACGGAAAATATTAACCCCTCAAACGGTCTTGTTTCCTCCTGGCTAATGTTTCATGCAAGGTCTTGCATAACGAACCGACTAAGCTCACAAGCCAGGCAACACTATTCCACAACCCCCTGCTAGTTGCGACTCGCGGCGGACGTCCACTGCGGTATTGTTCACCGAGGAGTGGTGCGGTAAAACACGCCTGACACGGTCCGACAGTCTTCCAAGGGTTTGGACGACGCAGGTTAAGGAGCGACCCTAACCGTCCCTGCAGGTAACCGCTCCCGATATGCCCTTCCGTGTCCTCCACGGCCACTGTACTCCAACAGGAGGCCGATAAGCCCTGCTGGAGGTCATCGACTCTCCAGAGGAACGACGTCCAGGGGACCTTAGCACACGTACCGCCGCTGTAGACGTCGGGTGGCGCCGGTACTACCGGAGCAGGAGAATAACCCGCAACCCAAACTCACGGATGACCTCGCTAACAGGCTAGGCTAAAGAGCAGAGCTAGCTACAGCTGCTAACGCTAACACCGCGCTAGCCTGCGGAGGTTCTGCTTTCCAGTCCTTCAGAGGGACCGACCCGTCACGTTACCTGCGGTGGCGGCGGCGGCCAGACGACGGGGTGCGGGACCCGCTGCAGGGGTCTGCTGGAGCTCCTCCGCCCGCTGGAGGCTGAACAGCGGGGCGCTGAACGGGTTAGCCCGGGCCAGCTGCGTGAGGGCGGTGGGGTACATCGTGTCCTGTCGGGCGGCGGTGTACTGAGGGAGCGAAGAGGGAGAGGGTTAACAGACAGCGCCTTAGAGCGTCACGATGGTTGACCCCTGGCCCCGATGACACGCTCTTCGACGGTTGACCCCTGACCCCCGGAGTCAATGTCACATGTAGCCTGCCCAGACATCAGGCCTCATCGATGCAGGCGTTTTAAACATGCATGCTAACACCAACACTCACTAGAAAAGTGAGTACATTTCTAAATGGAACTCAAGGACTTAAACGAAGTCTGTAACTCGCATGCGCAGAGAGCACGCACACTTGCTAGCAAAAAGAGCTAAAGACGAGGCTAGCTAACGTGCTAGCTTGACCGTCCCAAGGTGGAAGGTGATAAAAGCCGTTAAATACGGGGAAATAAACCCCGTAAACACCGCATTTAACAGGTCCGGCTACCCGACGGAAATGCACGTTAAATCTGTCCACGTTACGGTAGACACTGTGCCGCATTTAGAGAAGAAGCGCGACTCACTGTGAGAAGAACGTAAGATGGCGGCTCCTCTTTGCTGTCACCGGCGGCTCAGAGAGAGAGGCCGCGCGCCCCCGCGCTAAATCAACCTCCTCTGCTGACGTCACCACCCCACCGGGAGGGGGGCGGGGCCTGGTTGACCGCCCACGTGACCCAGCCTGAAGGATATCTGAACACTGATAGTTTGTGAATGAAGGTTATTTGTGGTGAAGTTGCTTTGCATTAAATTAACATTGCCCACCTTAGAGAGAGAGAGAGAGAGAGAGAGAGAGAGAGAGAGAGAGAGAGAGAGAGAGAGAGAGAGAGAGAGAGAGAGAGAGAGAGAGAGAGAGAGAGAGAGGCAGAGAGAGAGAGAGAGAGAGAGAGAGAGAGAGAGAGAGAGAGAGAGATATGCTGACTAAATGAAGCAACGAAGAAGAGACAAAGTGATAGTATTGTGTTTGTATTTATTTCGTTGCACAAGTACATAACAAATATAGATTAGTAGGACTAGATAATATACATAATGTAAAAAAAGGAAAAACCAGGACAAGTCAACATCTCCCACTCACAGGATTAAAACCCAAACCAACATATACCAACCACAAAAATAACAAATAAAACCATAGCATTAGCAAGAACTTATTGTAAACCAGTTTCTAATTTAGTTGCACTAAATTGCCACTAGATGGAGACACAGGCTGTGTTACGGTTTGACCATTATGTTCCTCATCGAAACATCATCGGTCAGTAGTATTCGTCCTCATCTCCTGCTGGTCGGGTTCTTGATTCTCCTGCGGGGGACGTCTTGGATGGGGAGACAGTAGATATGCATGGGATACTTCCGGAAGTAGCTGGTTACCCAGGGTCTGTTGGAGACGGGGGGAGATACCTTTATAACCAATCAGCTGTTTTGCAGGGGCGTACCAAGACTGCTTCAGAAGGGGGGGGGGGGGGGGGGGGACAATAAAAATGCGTCCAATTAAAAAATCGTTGTGAACCATTGTGTCGATATAACACAGCCAGTGATGATAGTGGTGGTGATGGTGGAGGTGGTGGAGGGGCTGATGGTGTACCTAGTGACCCGCTGGCTGAGGCTGAGGTGGAGTAGGCTCTGCCACCGCATGCGGTTGTCCGTCTCGCGGAGGAACGCTCGCTCTCTCTGTCGCCCCACATCCAGAAGGTCTGACTGACGGAGGTCAGCCTCGATGAGGGTCAGCTGTTGACAGATCATATGATGATGATAGATAGATAGATCGATAGATAGATAGATAGATAGATCGATCGATCGATAGATAGATAGATAGATAGATAGATAGATAGATAGATAGATAGATAGATAGATAGATAGATAGATAGATAGATAGATAGATAGATAGCTACTCTATTAATCCCCAAGGGGAAATTCGAGGTCCCAGTAGCTCAAAGACATCACACATAACATACACATACAACGCAAACAGGATTATAAAAAAGAGTTCTACATGAATACTATGGACAATAAAAGACACTCAGTAGAAAGTCCACATGAATTTACTAAGGGCTGTATAAGCTTGCAATGACAGGCCAGGGACTGACCCTGTGATGCAGTATTCATATCGTATCATACTATTACATTCAGGGAATTAAGCAGACGCTTTTATCCAACGCGACTTACAATAAGTACATTTGTTAGAAGAAAGAGAAAACAACAATATATCGCTGTCGGTGCAGTAAGGATGTTCATAGACAATCACTAGGTCAACCCATTTCCTGTTTACAACAAAGATAGCTAGGATAAGATGCTACATGATTCTAATGACTATTTTTAAGTGCCAGGACGTACAAAATACAATAAGTGTGCACATTAAAGTGTAATCCCGGCGAAAATTTTACCAGGGGTCGTTTTCGGCATGAAGACCCATAAAATAAGCCCTCCAGACACTTTTTTCATTGATAATCGAGTATAGAGCTTGGAATGCCCGGAGCAATATAACAGCCCAAATGGCTTCCATGTTATTGGCTAGGGCCACAGTGAACGCTTGGAAATCAGCATTTCTTAACCACTAATATTGCTCAAAATAGCACCAAACCTCTGCAGTAGCATGGCTAGGGTCCCTTCACATAAAACAAAGCATCAAAAACTTAGTTAGCGTTCCGGGAGTTTATTAAAAAAGACTGTTTTCCATGTCTGTGCCTTACCGGTAGGTCCATGTTTCCAGGAAGTCCACACAAGCCGATAACCAGCAACCGTAAATAATTTAATTGAGGCACCAACTAATTTAACTTAACAATCTCCCCTCATGACTCTTTTAAACATTTTGGCAACTTTTTATGTGTAGAGACCCTACTCATGTTACTGCAGAGTTTTGGTGCTATTTTTAGCAATATTAGTGTTTAAAAAATGTTGAGAACTGCCCCTAGCCAATAACATGGAAGCCATTTGGGCTGTTACATTGCCCCGGGCACTCGGGGGCAAGCTCTATACTCGATTAACAACGAAAAAAAAGTGTCTGGAGGGCTTGTTTTAGGGGTCTTCATTCCGAGAAAGACCCTGGGTTAAATTTTCGCCGGAATTACACTTTAAGTAGTATAAGTTGTAGCTCCCTCTCATTCGCTGTTTATGCTCAGGTCCAACGTGAAGGTTTGTGTGTGTATCTGTAAACTACTGTAACCGTCATAATTTAAGGCGTAACAATATGTTATTTATAAACATCCATTCCCATTCTCTTTATTTTGATTCCTGATGTGCATAAATAATCGTCCTCCAAATTTGGTCGCTGGAGTCTAAAGTAGGACCAGAAACTAAGGCCCAATCCCATTTCTACCCCTTACCCCTTACCCTTACCCCTCCCCCTTGTTTTGAAGGGGCAAGGGGAAGGGGTAGAAATGGGATTGGGCCTAAGACCAGCTATTCATTGTAGAGGGCCTCCAACCTCCCTTCCCTCAAAATGGAGGCTGTTTTGTAGTTCTTTACCTCCTCCAGTAGACACCTGCTGTCCTCCAGCCTCCTGTGCTCCTCATAGAGAGCCAGCTTCGCCGGATCGCCTCCCCTCTCGCTCTCCTCCTCCTCCTTCACCGAGACCTCCTCCTCCTCCTCCCTCCCTCCTCCCTCCCCTTCCTCTTCCTCCTGCTCTCTGATCTCCCTCCTTCTCCCCTCTCGCCCTCTCGGCCGCTCGGCTGCTGGGGACCTCTGGGGGGCGCCAGAGAGGGGAGGAAACACACCCGTACTGAGAGAGAGAGAGAGAGAGAGAGAGAGAGATAGAGAGAGAGAGAGAGAGAGAGAGAGAGAGAGGGGGGGGGAGGGGGAGGAGGGAGGTAGGAGGTGGGAGAGAGAGAGTGGGAGAGAGAGAGGGGGGGTAGGGCGATGGATGGAGAGAGGGAGAGAGAGAGTGAGGAAGAGAGAGAGGGAGTGGGAGAGAGGGAAAGACAGAAAGAAAGAGTGAGGGAGGGAACAATTTATCTTATGTAGAATTTATACACATTTGTATAGTATTTACATTCTACTTCATTGTTTCTTTGTATTCGATTTTTCTTCTTTTTTAATGTATTTACATTTCTATATTTTCCAAGACGGCTTTTATTTTTCACCTTTTAACTGCTTTGAAAAGTTCAATGTATAGTTCCACGGCAATAAATCTCTTGAATTGAATGGAATGGAATTATATTGAACAAACACACAGACCCACACACAAATCCACGCACACACAGGCACACACACACACAACCGCGCACTCAGTAAACAAAGATGTTGACTTCCAGGCTCTGGTTCCATTCAGATTTGTTTTCAGTGTAACGGAGCCCTGCAATAAGGACAGAGTTCGCTGGTAAGTAAAACAACACACACACACACACCCACACACACACACACACACACACACACACACACACACACACAGACACGCGCAAACACACAGACACACACACACGTGCACACACACACTCATATACCAGCACACACACACGCACACACACACACACACACACACACACACACACACACACACACACACACACACACACACACACACACACACACACACACACACACACACACACAAATACAAACACACAAATACAAACACACACACAGAAACACATATACAAAGACACAAATTAAAACACAGAAATACAAAAACCAACACACATACCTTTCTCTACTGCCTGACTCCTCCTGGATCAGAGAAAGATGACGAGGTCCCATCATGTCCTTCAGCACCTGGACGCACACACACAGACACACACACAGACAGACAGACACACACACACACACACGAGCCCGCAGACAAAGAATAAGTGGAAGAATTGTCATTATGGGCTACAATCGGCAACAAGCGGTTGCCACGGTGACCATAGGACACCTGTCCTTATTTCTTTAAGAAGGAAGATGATACCGACACACCTGCGCATATACACACACACACACACACACACACAAACCCACACACGGCCGAGTGGAGGTTAGTTACTATGGAGGTCATCGGGACGTCTTGAGTTTCCTGCTGGCGCCACCCTGACCTAATCCCCTACGGATCAGGGCATATTCTCCCTGCAGCCTAATTTATTCATCTCAGTCCAGTCACCAAATTCACTGCCCTTTAGCGAGCCAAATGGCATTCTAAGAAACAGGACACAAAAACGGGAAACACTAACTACAAGATAAAGTTAAGACACCCAAACTAGACCCAATATGGAGACTCAGGCCTTATCAGTTGGATAAGGTTCCACTTTATAGTGGAACCTGCTAGGAACGGTCTGGCCCATAGAGGTGGTCCCGGATCAGTTGTTTCCTGAGGAGGTTCTCCTCTTCAGTGACACTTGGACACGAGCCAAAGTGGTTCTTCCATCCAGGTGTCTACTGTGTCGTGTTTCTGTACTCCAGTCCTGTCTGTCTCTGACCTGTTTCTCGAGAGTCCAGCTCTTTCTTTACCATATCTGAGCATTATTCTTGTTTTTAATTTCACCGGAACGTTTACTCCACACCATCAAAGTGATTCTGGTGATTATTCGTGATTAATGAGGCTAATGGTTACACGGTCTACTGCCGTGGTCGTCGTGACAACAATGAAGGAAGATCATTGAAATATCCTGTGAAACCGTCGAAAGGAGTGAAAACAAAAAAATATATCACAGAGAGAGTATTGAAATAATCCAAAAACATCTGTACCCTGAGGGGCGATGCTGAGGGAATTGTTGCAATTTAAACTAAAAATGTATATATTTGTTTAGAAATAGAATTAAGATACATTATGAAGAAAAGTCACATCTTTAACGATCAATCAAACCATCCAACAGGACATCACGCTAATAGAGTTTATAATAATGCATAATGTTAGAACAATTATCATAATCATTATAATATAATTTATGTAGAAATAACCATTATGATTATCAGAATACCATGTATATCGAAATAATCATTGAATCAATTTTAATAGAACAGCAATCATTGTATCACGTATGATGTATTAATTTACCTTTTTGTTTGTCGTGCGTGTGAAATCTTGGTTTTAACGACAACAACACTGACGTGCAGGCATCACGTAGGTTAAAATAATCATACAAATCTTCACAATATAATGTAAGTCCAATAATCAAAATCATCATGATATAATGTAAACAGAATAATCAAATAAAAATCATGATAGAACATACGCAGAATAAAAAGAACACTAGAACATTACCTCGGTTAAATAATCATAAAAATCCTCATGCATGCAGAAATCAATATGAGAAAGAAAATAAACATATAAATAAATTGGAACAAAAAACATGATGGATGAAGACGAAAGAACTCACATAGGGCTGTGTCTCTCGGCTAGCTGGCATTCCTTCACCGTCCGTCCGTCCGTCTGTGTGTGTGTGTGTGTGTGTGTGTGTGTGTGTGTGTGTGTGTGTGTGAGGATGTCTGTGTGTGAGGAAGTGTGTGTGTGCGTGTGTGTGTGTGTGTGTGTGCATGTGTGTGTGAGGATGAGTGTTCTCCTCTGTCATTGCCACTGAAAGTGCTTAAGTGTGTGTGACTGTTTCCGTCCAGGATCACCTTTCGCTGTGCTTGCACGCACACGAACAAACGAAGAAGCACACACACACACACACAGACACGCACACACACGCACACACACCCAAACACACACAAACATACACACTCCCAAACCGACGAACACACAGCAACAAACACAAACACACGCACACAAAAACAACCAACATTCACACACACACACACACACACACACACACACACACACACACACACACACAGAGCATTCCACTCACCTAATTAAACTTTTGTTTAACCCATTAAATGAATTAAATAATTAAATAAATACGATGCATTAAACACAACATGAAATTAAAACGTCTGCGTAATGCGTCACGGTGTGCATTTATGGGCTGCTGATAAATGAACGGATGATTGGATTCATGAACACATGAACAAACACAGATAAACAAGGCACCGGGTGAGTCACTTTTCACAGTTAATGAATAATCATCATGACGACAGAAGGAACTTTTGTAGATTTTGGTTTCCCTACTTTGTAACACAGTAATGTGCGTCTATGTATCTTTTAGCATGAAAAGCAACAGGTGGACACTGTGTCTATTAATGTGTTAATTAACCCTCTGTCATTACCAAAGACCAGCCGGTCAACTGAAGAAGCTTATTAAGGCTGTACTCCAAATAGGTGGATGACGACCAGCATCTAAAGAAGAGCCCAGCTTTAATGATCTGTGAAGGGTCAGATAGGCGTGGTGATCAGTAGGGTGTTGGCTTTAGGCCGGTTCACTTCTCGGGACCCAACGACAGCCTCAGAGCGTCTGTGAATGGGACCCGACCTCAGGGAACTCGGACCTCAGGAACTTAACTTGACACAAGGATCACCGATTTTAGTGTGCTTAGAGTTTTGTGAGTGTGTTTGTGTGTGTGTGTGTGTGTGTGTGTGTGTGTGTGTGTGTGTGTGTGTGTGTGTGTGTGTGTGTGTGTGTGTCTGTGGTGTGAGTGCATGCATGTGTGCAGGTGTGTTGGTGTGTGTGTGTGTGTGTGAGTGTGTGTGAGTGTGTGTGTGTGTGGGGGGGGGGGGGGGGGGGGGGGGGGGTGTGCATGTGTGTGTGTGTGTGTGTGAGTGTGTGTATGTGTGTTTGTGTGCCGGCGTGTGCACGTTTGTGCATGTGTGTGTGCATGCGTGTGTGCGTGTACACACACGTTACGTACATTTCACTCCCTCTCTCTCTGCGGGGTTCAGACGGCATGATGATCGGTGATCAGAAAACGTTTCCTCTGTGAACCAATGACGTTAGCCGACCTATGACGTTAACCGACCAATGACGTTAACCGATCCTCCTTTAAATAGAGTCAGCTAACAAGGACAGGTCATCTGAAACATGACGCACAGGAGAGAGAGAGAGAGAGAGAGAGAGAGAGAGAGAGAGAGAGAGAGAGAGAGAGAGAGAGGAGAGAGAGAGAGAGAGAGAGAGAGAGAGAGAGAGAGAGAGAGAGAGAGAGAGAGGGAGAGAGAGAGAGAGAGAGAGAGAGAGAGAGAGAGAGAGAGAGAGGAGAGAGAGAGATACAGAGAGAGAGAGGGAGAGAAAGGGAGATAGAGAGAGAGTGGGGGAGGGAATGAACATTTAATTAGCATTGAAATATTTTTGAAGTTGACAATGTTTGTCGATGTGTGTTTTGGTACCAATCTGACTCCTTATCTTACAGGGTGCTATCATCTTTTATTGTCCTCAGTAAAACTTGAAACAAGAAACACACGCATACAGACAGACCCACATAGACACAAACACACACACACACACACATACAGACACAAACGCACACACAATCACACACACACACACACACACACACACACACACACACATAGAGACACACATATACAGCCACATTTACACATGCTCGTGCGCACACATACATACGAAGATAATGTGTGAGCAAAGAAACTAGGAGAGAGTGTGTGAGAAAGAAAGAAAGAAAGAAAGAGAGAGAAGGGAGGATATTGTGAAATGTTAATCTTTTGAAATCCAACGGTTGAGTTAATGAATGATTTCTACTTCTGAAGGGCCTTTAAGTAGGCCCGCCTTTTAATGAAGGACTCATATAACAAAGATATACGCACGTATGTACATACGTACGTACAGACAGACAGACAGACAGACAGACAGACAGACAGACAGACCTTCTTGCCGTCCAGATGGTGGTAAAACTTTAAAACGGAACGAGGACAACAGATTTACTGTCTTGTAAAACGGTGGTTAACTTTACTTGATGGTCGAGTTCTGAAGAAGAAAGTCAATCTTCAGGACACCACAAAATGAAAATCATAATGAATTAGGCTCATCCGAATGTTAAAACAACAACAGCGTGAGCAGCCACTCTACAGAAGATCCTCTTCAGGGTCTCATCAGGGCTTCATGCTCTCAACACGCTCAGAAGGCCAGGAAGTTTGACGCCTCCTTCTTCAGTCGATAGTTTACAACATTTGGTTCCACATTCCCCCCGGGTCCCTTCAAAACAATCATTTCCCAAATGTATTATACTGGGTTCATCCAGAATAGAGCAGAATTTCTAAAACCGACATTTCACGAACCAGTTGAACCAGTTTGGAAGGTGGGGTCAGTGCGTCCTGGGATCGACCGGCCTGATGCCTGATATCAGGGGTCACCAACACAGTGCCCGCGGGCATCATGGCGCCCGCAAGGACCACGTGAGGCGCCCGCAGGCCTGTTCTAAAAATAGCACTGCTCATTCTTGAACAACTCTTTCCCACCTTTTTTAAGTCATTGTTGATAATTATTGTGAGAAATCCTTAACATGACTTAATTAATTAACATGTCTTCACATAGATGAGTATCATTAATCATTAATAGTAATATGTAGCTAAAGGAAACTGAGCAAATTTGTTATTCCAGAAGAGTGTATAGAACTGGGTGCCCTTCGTATGACTCAGTGCCCATAAAGTAGCTCTCAGGTTCAAAAGGTTGGTGACCCCTGCCTTATATCATCAGACTGGTGAAGCTATAGCTATAGGAACAGACTGGTCGACAGATGGGTGCTGTTAGCGACCTCTGCGTGCCTCCGGTAGTCAAGGGGTGCGTTCCAAAACTTTTACTGAATGCTCGATCCCTCGAGCTCCGAGCTGCGGCCGTAGCTGCACCACCATTGTACACTGTATTGTGTTGTGTTGTGTTGTATTGTACTGTATTGTATTATAGTATTTAACTGTGTAGCAACTGCAGTAGCTGCTATATCATTGCTGTAACACAGGGAATTGGTTAGCCTAGCGATTGTTGTACTTGCACTTGGTTCTATGAACATCCTTTCTGTACCGACAGCGATATATTGATGCACTTCTTATGAAAAATGTAAATGTAGCATGACGAAGAAGCGGATGAACGTTTGGATCCAGCCCTGACGCTGCAATTCAACACTAGCTTGTGGTTGTTGCGCTGAGTCAGGTTAATAACGACTGGCGGTTCTGAGACAGCGTCTTACTGAAAACCTAAAGAAGTGTAAAAGGCAGAGGTGGCTGAGCGAGCGATGACTCGTCTGAGCGTTACGTGACGGCAGCGTGACTCACGAACGGGCGACGAGGCGGGAGATCGGCGAGGAGGGAGCGGGTGTGGCTCACTGCTGCACCTCCTGTGATGAGGCGGAGCGAGCATCACATCTTAACCTTTCTGCTCCCCCTTCCCCATAGGAGACCATGGGATGGATACGGAAGAGGATTAGGGCCACATGTGATCCTGAGTTCTTACCTTAAAATCAGAACTGACTTCAATCTCAGAATTCTGTCTTTAGTCAGTCAGTGTCAGTGCTTAAAACAAAAGCACATTTTGCCCTCATTCTCTTGTTAACATGTTAACGGCCCAGAAAAAAAACACACTCACATTAGCTTAGTTTTTGCACAGCAGCAGATTTTATATTACATTTTGTACAAGGGACACATTGTGTAATTGTGTTTTTACAGCAACAGAAGGATAACGTGGCTAAAGGTGACGGCTGAACGAAGCTCGACGCTAGCTTTAGCTGTAGCTAGCGTAATCTATCACAGTTTAGAAAGGAAATCAGGATTGTCACAGTTTGTCACACCACACACACACACACACACACACACACACACACACACACACACACACACACACACACACACACACACACACACACACAACACACACACACACACACACACACACACACAGACAGCTACACGCACACACACACACACACACACACACAGTAGAAGAACATTAGGAGGATAATTGTGGATATGAAATATTTGACTTGCTACATTTTATTCAGTTCATTTGTAAAGTCGGGAGGTTTTTAATCATAGCAATGTTGCCACTCGTCAAAGTGATAATGCAGCCTGTGTTTGGTTCCATAGGTGGATTCATTAACTTGTATTTAACCTTTATTCAGATACCAGATAGACTCGTGCTTTGACTCGCACTAACAAATGAGGAAATTGGGGATTTGATCCAGAAAGTATATCCGCTTATCCTGGATTATTGTGTGTGTGTGCGCGCGTGTGTGCGTGTGTATGTCTGCGCGTGTGTGTGTGCGTGTTTGTATGCAAACTTGGTGTGTGCGTGTGTGGTTGTGTGAATGTTTGTGTGTGATTGTGTTTGCATGTGTGCGGTGTGTGAGTCTGTATGTGTGTGTGTGCGCGCGCGCATGTGTGTGTGTGTGTGTGTTAGCCTAAAGACACGGTGCAACACACGCCATCGGAGGTCTCGTTCCTCCTCCTCTCTCCTCCTCCTCCTCCTCCTCCTCTTCCTCCTCCCCCTCCCCCTCCTCCTCGCCCCCCACCCTCCTCATGGCCACCAGCGCCTGCGTAGAGTCACAACGACTGCTTCTCCGCGTCCTCGTCGCACCAGGGCTCCGACGCCGCCCGGGGCCCCCCCCCACAGGGCCCCCAGGACCCGGCGCCCCAGGGCGCGGAGCTGGCGGCGGGCGGGGCGGGAGAAGAGGAGGTAGAGCAGGGGGTTGACGCAGGCGGGCAGCGGGACCACAGGAGCAGGACCCCCCTCAGGGCGGCCGGTCCCCGCGCGGGGAGCCGCAGCAGGGAGGAGCAGGAGGCGAAGGCCACGGGGAGGAAGAGGAGGCAGTCGGAGAAGAGCAGCCAGGCCA
>NC_082385.1:4337189-4341653 GCF_031168955.1 Gadus macrocephalus | reverse complement strand
GACACACACGCACACACACAAACACACACACACACCTTAAGCAGATGTATAACTAACGTTAACTAACTAACATGGCAGCAAATACTGACCAACTACACTGCAACTGACCGCACACACACACACACACACACACACACACACACACACACACACACACATACACACGCACAAACACACACACACACAAACACACAAATAAAAAAGACAAGGGGGAAGAGAGAGAGAGTGTACATAAGGAAGCGAGAGAAAGGGAGAGAGAGGGCGAGCGAGAGAAAGCTTTTATGGGGGAAAGGCAAAGATTTTTAAATGAAGTGAAATTTAAATCCTGTTCATTGTGGCCTGTAAGACAGCCCCCCCCCCCCCCCCCCGCCTCCCTCTCCTCTCCCCCCACCCCTCCCTCCACCCCCTAAACAAACTGACAGAAGAACAACTTTCCCCAGAAACCACAAGAGACTACAGGCAACGTACTGTTACCCATAGGTGTGTGTGTTCCTGTTTGTGTGTGTGTGTGTGTGTTTGTGTGAGTGTGTGTTCCTCAGTGCTGTGTGAGGATGTGTGTGTGTGTGTGTGTGTGCATGCGTATGTGTGTGCCTCTGTGTGTGTGTTCCTCTGTGCTGTGTGAGGACATGTGTGTGTGTGTGTGTGTGTGTCTGTTCATGCGTGTTTGTGTGTGTGTGTGTGTGTGCGGGTGGAGTGGTTGTCTATGGGTAAATGTTGTCATCAGTCTATGTAAGTTGCAGGACACTCAAGCAAAGTTCCTTATTCCCCTGAAGCTGAATTCATGTGTTCATCTGTTCATGCTCCTGCCTTGATAGATGTCTTGTGACTCTAACCTCGCCCGCAGTCTGTGAAAGGCTTCCAATTGCAAAATTACAAAACTGCTAGGTCTCATAAAGTGTCTAATGAAACCAGTAGGACTCATAAATCAGTTGTAATAAAACCAGTCCAGTATAAAGTAAGATCCATTTTGTAGGACGTGCGGTTTCTAAGAACTCACACTCTGTCCACGAGAACTCTTAACCCCTTAATGAATTCATAACTCACTCTACAGATAAACGAAATCCTATGGATAGACATACACTATGGTGACTATTAATGATAATATTAATCAAAAATAATCTTAAGAATAAACAATCATATTTTGTATTGTTATTAATATTTTCATTATAATTATTAATTATAATATACTAAGTAGTGTTATTACAATTATTACTACTATAATAAAATAATAATAATAATATTTTTATTATTATTAATAATAACAATAATAATAATAATAATAAAAGTATTTCTCATCCATAAATGTAAAGAAATTGCATTGATGCCGCAATTTATTATAAAGGTTTATGAACAATATTACTACATTTCCCAGAGGGCTTTGCCAAATGATTTCTTCAGCGTTAGTAGAAGTTTAGTGGACCGTCCGCACATGGGCGCGCGCTGGGGCAGGTGCTCTGTTTCTCACGAAGTGTACAGAGCACACACACACACACACACACACACACACACGCACGCACGCACGCACGCACGCACGCACGCACGCACGCACGCGCACACACACACACACACACACACACACACACACACACACACACACACACACACACACACACACACACACACGCAACTTGACTCACAGGTAGGACGTGAAGACGCTGAGGTCCGCGGGGATGTCGCTGAGTCCCAGGTCCGAGCAGTCCAGCCGGTGCAGCAGCCCGTCCATCTCACACTGACAGCGGGCGGGACAGCCGGGGAGCACCGCTGCTCCGGTCCCCTCCTCCGGGGACTCGGAGACTCCAAGCCCCGCCACGGTGCCGGCGACCAGCAGGCAGAGCATGACCAGCACCCCGGGTCTCCGGTGGGACCCCATGCCGCTGGAGGGTCGTGGTCTCCGGTGGGACCCCATGCTGCGGGTCCGAGGGTCGGGGTTCAAGTTCAGACTAGACCCTCTGGGAAGCACCTGAGCGCCCGATACACATGTGGGAGCGAGAGTGAGTGCCCGCGTGTGCTGCCTGCCTCGCTTCTACAACTACTACTACACACACACCTCCACTTTAAACTCTCTCTCTCTCTCTCTCTCTCTCTCTCTCTCTCTCTCTCTCTCTCTCTCTCTCTCTCTCTCTCTCTCTCTCTCTCTCTCTCTCTCTCTCGCTCTCGCTCTCGCTCTCGCTCTCTCTCTCTCTCTCCCCCCCCCCTTCCCTTTCTTCGGAGCAGACGCCATCCAGAAGACCATTCAAAAGTTCTGCGCGTGCACACGATGCAGCTGCCAGCGCCGCACGAGTAGCTTTGGGGCACGAGCGCTAACTCCTGAAATATAAAGAAACACCTTCAATATAATATATATTATATTACAATATATAGCCTATGTCATATTACAAACAATATATATATAATGTTATAATCTAGGCTATATTATATATATATATATATACTATATATATACATTATATATATCCTATTTTATAACATCAAAAATATATCCTGAAAATACTTTCCTGGGGCTGACGTCATGTTTTCAGCAAGTTATGATAGACACGATTTTGTCGTGTTTTTTTACTTTAAATATATATTTATTATACTATTACACACTACTGTATGTGTGTGTGTTCGTGTGTGTGTGTGTGTGTGTGTGTGTGTGCGTGCGTGTGTTCGTGTGCGTGTGTGTGTGTGTGTGTGTTTGTGTGTGTGTGTGTGTGTGTGTGTGTGTGTGTGTGTGTGTGTGTGTGTGTGTGTGTGTGTGTGTGTGTGTGTGTGTGTGTGTGTGTGTTAACTTCTTAATGTTTTTGTGTGGTTCTGTTGGACACTGCCCTCTAGCGGTGGATTGTCTGTACTGGTGAGACTGCTTCAGGTTTTATTTTTGATTGAGCCGAGTGAATAAACCGTGGACCTATTATAGAACGCTAAAAGATTAGGATCTGCATCATCATAGATTAGTGGCCACTGTTTCCGCTTCCTGTATTTCCTTCCTGATTTACTTAAAATAAATGAATAACCCATTCCTTTGGATATTTCTTTTTTTATTATGCAATATATATTTTTCCATGCAAGGGCGAAACACAACAAGTGTGTTTAAACTCGGTATTTTACAAGGATTTGCATGTTTCAAAGTATAACTATTCTATTTTTATAGTATTCTAGTTATGTTTTGGCTTAAAATCTAAAAAATTATTCACAAATGCCTGTTAATATAGAATATACCGGGGCTATGCGATATTAGGACAAGTCCCTCATACTGGAGTGTAAACAACGTCGTAGCCGGGACTCCATCCATCTCCATCCCACTCCGTCTGCACACAGTGTTGCCAGATTGGGCCAGAATTCCCGCCCAATCTGGCCAAATCTGGCAACACTGTCTGCACATCCGGAACTGCAGCGGCTCCTCCGCCTCCGAGCTGCTGACGTGAGCCCCCTGACGTGAGGCTCCCGGTCCCCGGTACTCCCGTTGCGTCCCGGTCGCGGTGTTCCTCGTTGGCCGGCGGTCTGTCGGGTATCCTGCCGTCCAAATCGACGTTATGCACGAGAAGACGAGATGAGCACAAGACGTTCGGTTCCTCCCGAGCAGGTGAGTGACAGCTGAACGCTCGCTCTGTTATGACCGAGATGGCGACACCGACGGATCACGACGCGGCTGGTCCACAGCAGCCATTGTTTCTGCACGGGTTGTTTTGAGCCACATAAGGGGTCCGACAGACGGATCATGTGATAACAATGATGTAATAACCCTGTAATAAAGCATTGCACACGGACCTAGCGGGCTAGCAGGCGGCCCACCTGCGGTCTGCAGGGTCTGGAGGGTGGAGGGTGCAGGGTTTAGGGTCTGGAGGGTCTAGAGGGTCTGGGGGGTGTAGGGACTGGAGGGTCTGTCTGGTGGAGGGTCTGGGGGATCTGAGGGATCTGGAGGGTCTGAGTGAGTGTCTGGGGGGGTCTGAGGGGGTCTGGTTCCCCTGGAGGTCTATCTTACAGAACCCCAGATCCGGACGTGTTGCACCACGATGGAAGAAGGTGGACATTAAGAAGATAAGCTTCGCCGGCCAAGCTGAGCCTCTCAGGCCCTCATCTCTCATCCCTCGCCCCCCCCCCCCCCCCACCCCCCACTGGGCCACACTTGGCCCGGTCCGGGTTCATTCATTCATTCATTAATCTCAAACCAGATATGAACATGGACCGGATGACTAGTGGGTGGTAACGCAGGTAGCCTGTAGCCTGTAGCGTGTGTGTGTGTGTGTGACTGGACACAGACACGTGTGTGTTTGTGTTGGTTGTACTCGTTGTATTGAATCTAGACAATAAAATGTTTTTTGGAATTCATCAGACGGAGTGTAAAGAACACGATCTTTAAACTGCATGATTAGTGTCGGGTTCAACACACACACACACACACACACACACACACACACACACACACACACACACACACACACACACACACACACACACACACACACACATACACACCCTTCTCAA
>NC_082385.1:4327189-4334689 GCF_031168955.1 Gadus macrocephalus | reverse complement strand
TATCTTTAATCTGCTCCTTCATCCATTAACCAATTTAAGTTATTATTTTTCATGTTTTAATTTGATTATTTGTGTTTTGTACCATTTCTGTTTGGATGAATGGGTGAATTCACCTGCATTTATCATCCCTGCTATGCATGTGTGCATGTCCGCACATTTGTGCATGCGTGTTTGTGTGTGTGCGTGTGTGTGCGTCTGTTTGTGCGTGTCTGTGCACTTGTCTGTGTGTGTGCATGTGCGGGTGTGTGCGTGCGTCTATGCGCGTGTGTGCGTGTTGGTTTGTGTGCGTGCGTGCGTCTATGCGTGTGTCTCTGCGTGCGTATATGTGTGTGTGTGCGTGTGTGTGTGTGTGTAAGGATCTGCTGTTGAAAGACGAGGAGTGTGAGAGGTTGTCTAAAGTGAGAGACCAGCTGGGGCTGGAGTTGGAGGAGCTCACGGCCAGCCTCTTCCAGGTGGGTCAGACACAACATAACACACATAATGATGTTAAGAACAGCCTGGTGGAGCTGACGCATTCACAGGAAGTATGGACGGTGAGATCGTGGGGACCAACATCCTCTGTGTTATCGTAAATTCACCAGTGACCTCTCCACTGCACTGGGACAGAACCATACTGGGACAGAACCATACTGGGACTAAACCATAGCTCTCCAGGTGACGGCCCAGAGTGGTGTCTCTCTGGGTCTGGACCTCATGTCGGGGTGCTTCTGCATTTTGGGCTCACGGGAGAATGATGACTTATAAGCTGTAATGATGGCATGTTTTTTTAATTTAAAAACTGCCTTATGATATATATATATAAATATACAGACAGCCTGATTATTAATAGCCTCAAGCCAATAAATACTGTAATTCACTGGGTTATTGATTTTGATATATTTATATTACCACAAGCCACAAGAGATGTCACTAATGTAACTTGTGTCTGTTTGTGTGCGTGTGTGCTTTTCGTGTGTGCATGTGTGTGCTTAGGAGGCCCATAAGATGGTCCGAGAGGCCAACGTCAAACAGGCGACAGCCGAGAAGCAGTTGACGGAAGCCCTCGGCAAGGTAAACCCGTCTCATGAGTCATGACACCTACCAGCCCCAAACCACCAGGGGGCAGCGATGGGACAAGCATTGTGTAGCGTCTTATCCTAGCTATCTTCGTTGTATGCGGGAAATGGGTTAACCTAGTGATTGTTAGTGCTTGGAACTTGTGCCGTGTTCCAATACCCGTACTTCCATGAGTATACTTAAAGGAAGTACACTATCTGCACTATCCGTACTCACTTGAGTACGGTCATTTTTCAGATGTGAGTGCTGTTCCAAATCGAGTACTCCGTGGTGCACTTACCGGAAATTACGATCACGACTGCCGCCGCGGCTCCTCCCCCGCAATAAACATCCCGCTTTGAACGGTGAACTCTTTACGCCTAGCAGCTATAAAAAGCTATAGAAACTATACAAACTACTAAATGACTCTATTAATGCAGGCTATGTGGAAAATGCGCCGACTTTGGCTCAGCCTGGCTCCGCCTCTTCCGCTACGTAGCTAAGATGGCTGCCGTTGAGTACGGAGAGTGTCCTTCGATCCTTTATATGTCCATGTTCGATCCACACTTCACGATTATCCCATTTTGAGTACGGCATCCGGGTCCTTGAAGTATACTTCTTTTCGCCGGATCTGAATTGGAACGTACTGCGTACTCAAATTTTGAGTACGCAGTACGGACAGTATGGGTATTGGAACACGGCCTTGGTACTCTGAACATGCTTACTGTACCGACAGCGATATATTGTTGTTTTTTCTTTTTTTTTCTGAAAAATGTACATTGTAAGTCGCTTTGGATAGAAGCGTCTGCCGAATGCACTAGTGCTGCTCGTTTATGGAAATAGTCATAATCACGATTATTTTGGTCAACATTGAAATGCCGATTATTCAAACGATTGTTTTTGAGTTAGAAAACATTATACATTCATTCAGCATTTCTCGCACACTTTGTAACTGAGAACTTTCTCAGTTTTTCTGAAATTTAAAAAATACACGAAATGTTGAAGTCTGACCCTACTATTAAATATTTAATGAATGATAATTTTTTTTTTTTCTTTTATGTTAGTTTGAAGATCTTTGCAGCCCTAAAACGCTCTAAATGTAAATGTCTACTCACGCTCGAATCCCCCCCCCCCCCCCAGATCGACGTGCTCCAGTCCGAGGTGCTGGCCCTGAAGACCTTGGTGCTGTCCTCGCCCACCTCCCCCGTGGCGGAGCTCCCCGGGGGTCCGGGGGCCGTGAAGACCCCCTTCAGGAAGGGCCACGGCCGCAACAAGAGCACCTCCTCCGCCATGACGGGCAGCCAGCCCGAGGCCTCGGCCACGCAGCCCCTCGCACGCGACTGCCGGGAGGTGAGGACCACGCCCCCCCCCCCCCCCACCCCCACGCGCCTGGGCCGCGGCGGGGCTCTGGATACTAAACAAACCTGTGTGTGTGTGTGTGTGTGTGTGTGTGTGTGTGTGTGTGTGTGCGCGTGTGTGTGAGAGTGCGTCCGTTTGTATATGTGCGTGTGTGTGCGCCTATGTGTGTGTGTCTGCGCTTGTACGTGTGTGTGCGCGTGTGTGTGTGTCTGCGCTTGTACGTGTGTGTGTGTGTGTGTGTGTGTGTCTGCGCTTGTACGTGTGTGTGTGTGTGTGTGTGCGTGTGTGTGTGTGTGCTAGGTGGACGCTCAGCTGTTCGGTGAGTTCAAAGCCTGGCGGGAGGATCCTACGCTGGACCGGAGTGGCTGCTTCATGGAGAGGGTTTACAGGGAGGACATCCACCCCTGCCTCACCTTCAGCAAGAGCGAGGTACCTTCTACCGCTCTAGCGCTATACCTCCATCTCCCCCTGCTATATCTCTAGCTCTATACCTCCATCTCTCACTGTGTGTCTATCGATATCTCTATTTCTCACTGTGTGTCTTTCTATATCTATATCTATCTTGCTATAACTTTCCCTGTGTGTCTATCTATATCTTTCTCTATCTCTAACTGTGTGTCTATGTATATCTATCTCTATATCTATGTATATCTATCTCTATGTCTATCTCTAGCTCTCACTGTGTGTCTAACTATTTCTATATCTATCTCTATAACTCTGCATCTTGTCCCTGTGTCTCTCAGTACCTCTCTATATTTAAGGGCCTGGAATAAAAACACTTTTATAAACACACATTTTATTTTCACACTTTTCTCGAATAAAACATCATAATCAATTGTTGATTCCCCTGCCCTAATATATATAATATGTAATCCGGTGCTGTCCGGTTGCAGACACTGCCCCCCTGTGGTAGGACGTGCTCACTGCGGTCTTCACAGGGACTGTGTTGTGTTCTCCCTCCAGCTGGGGTCGGCCATCTTGGACGCGGTGGAGCAGAACACTCTGAGCGTGGAGCCGGTGGGCTTCCAGCCGCTGCCCGTCGTCAAGGCCTCCGCCATGGAGTGTGGGGGACCCAAGTACGTAGAGACGCCGGGGTGGGCGGGCCGGGAACCCACGGTTCTCCGCTGAGCGAGGGAACCCACGGTTCTCCGCTGAGCGAGGGAACCCACGGTTCTCCGCTGAGCGGGGGAACCCAGGGTTCTCCGGCCATGCATTGGGCCAGCCGACCCCAGTGGGGCCTGTCGGCCCGCTCAGGTTTTTAATGTGCAGCACAAAAACGTTACAATTTATTTAAACTTTTTTAAAGTGTTATTTTTATTTTTAAATGAGATATTGTATTTCAAATCTGTCTCTCTCTCCTCTCTGTTTTCTCTCTCCTCCCCTGTCTCCCCTCCCTCATCCTCTCTCTCTCCTCTCTCTATTCTCTCTCTCCTCTCCCGTTTCTCTCTCCTCCTTTGTCTCTCTATTCTCTCTATTCTCTCTCTCCTCTCTCTCCTCTCTCTATACTCTCTCTCCTCCTTCGTCTCTCTCTCCTCTCTCTATACTCTCTCTCCTCCTTCGTCTCTCTCTCTCCTCTCTCTATACTCTCTCTCCTCCTTCGTCTCTCTCTCTCCTCTCTCTATACTCTCTCTCCTCCTTCGTCTCTCTCTCCTCTCTCTATACTCTCTCTCCTCCTTCGTCTCTCTCTCTCCTCTCTCTATACTCTCTCTCCTCCTTCGTCTCTCTCTCTCCTCTCTCTATACTCTCTCTCCTCCTTCGTCTCTCTCTCCTCTCTCTATACTCTCTCTCCTCCTTCGTCTCTCTCTCTCTCCTCTCTCTATACTCTCCTCCTTCGTCTCTCTCTCTCCTCTCTCTATACTCTCTCTCCTCCTTCGTCTCTCTCTCTCCTCTCTCTATACTCTCTCTCTCCTCTCTCTATACTCTCTCTCCTCCTTCGTCTCTCTCTCTCCTCTCTCTATACTCTCTCTCCTCCTTTTTCTCTCTCTCCTCTCTCTATACTCTCTCTCCTCCTTCGTCTCTCTCTCTCCTCTCTCTATACTCTCTCTCCTCCTTTTTCTCTCTCTCCTCTCTCTATACTCTCTCTCCTCCAATAGGAAGTGTGCTCTTAGTGGACAGACTAAGACCTGCAAGCACAGAATCAAGTTTGGAGATTCGTCCAGTTACTACTATGTGTCTCCCTACTGTCGCTACAGAGTGAGTATTCTGTCAGTCTGTCTTTCTGTCTGACTGTCTGTCTGACCGTTGGTCTGTCTGTCTGTCTGCCAGTCTGTCTGACCCTTGGTCTGTCTGTCTGTCTGTCTGTCTGTCTGTCTGTCTGTCTGTCTGTCTGTCTGTCTGTCTCACCGTTTGTCTGTCTGTCTGTCTGCCTATCTCTGTCTGACTGTCTTTGATTAAACTAACTCTCTCTCTCTCTCTCTCTCTCTCTCTCTCTCTCTCTCTCTCTCTCTCTCTCTCTCTCTCTCTCTCTCTCTCTCTCTCTCTCTCTCTCTCTCTCAGATAACATCCGTCTGTAATTTTTTCACCTATATTCGTTATATCCAACAAGGGCTAGTGAAACAGCAGGATGGTACGTACACACACACACACACACACACACACAAACACACACACACACACACACACACACACACACACACACACACACACACACACACACACACACACACACACACACACAAACACTCTCTGACTTTGCACCTGACTCAATCTGATAGAACTGAATAGATTATTATTATTATTATTGATTGATTGATTATAATTATTGATTATGTTGCTATCGTGAAGTCTGTAACAGATGTTCTGTGCCTCTCTGTGTGTATGTGTGTGTGTGTGTGTGTGTTTGTGTGTGTGTGTGTGTGTGTGTGTGTGTGTGTGTGTGTGTGTGTGTGTGTGTGTGTGTGTGTGTGTGTGTGTGTGTGCGTGTGCGTGCGTGTCTGTGTGTCTGTGTGTGTAGCTGAGCAGATGTTCTGGGAGGTGATGCAGCTGAGGAGGGAGATGTCGTTGGCCAAGCTGGGCTACTACAAAGACCAACTGTAACCCTCCAATCAGCACACAGGCCTCGCCCACATCATCCCCCGTCAACCAATCAGCCACCACCCTCCACCAACAATCGTGTGTGTGCGTGTGCGCGTGTGTGTGTGTGTGTGCATTTGCGTGCAGTGACACTAGTCTGTTGACTTTGTAATAGAGGACTAATAGCAGTGAAGACATTTTGTTCAAAGATTTGTTCACTGATTTGAGTTTAATTTGTCTGAATTCTGATTTGATATTTCAATGATTAGGCAGTTTTGAGACGCCTTTGAGATTTGCGATGAGAATCGAATGATCAGAATGTTGACGATGATTTTAAGGAAGTTAGGATCTGTGCTCTGTTAAAGTCGTCGAGGTGAAACGACGTCAACGTCCACCGATAACACGATGAACCTGCATGTTTACGTGGTGGGGAATGAACTTCCAACGTCCGTCCATAGAGGGCGCTGTGCACTTCCACCGTCTTCGGACATTACGAAACGGAAGAATGGAAGATAGGAGAGCTCTGCTTCCTCTCCAGTGTACAGAACATGCAGAATTAAATCCTACACTACACACATTTGTGTTGAATTAATTTAATTTATTATTATTGTTATTATTATATGGATGTAAACTGATATTTCAAAACTATTGTTAAGAGAAGGCGATGAGCTGTCAAGCACTGAGCTGTTGATACATCTATGTGTGTCAAGGACGTTGTGTGCGTGTGCGTGCGTGTACTGCATTCTGCGTGAACTCTATTATACATCACTCCTGTAACCACGCCCCCCGCGGTCTTCTCCCGTACGACCCCCCACCACGCGGCTTCCTATCCTTGGTTTCAGTGAATTTCTCTTGGATTCTGGAATAAAACAGTTGACCTCTGAAAACACTGGCTGCCCCCCTCCCAGCACGACTCATCATTCTGTGTTTCATCCGTCAGCAAACACAAAAATGGGGCATTAAACTTTTGATTCTCGGCCAACCTGGCTACGTCATGGGGACGGAGGGTAACCATGATGACGGTTCTAGACGCTAGCTGGATGCGTAAATCTAGAACCGTCGTCATGGTTACCATAGATGTGTGGCATCTTCCAGATGCAACATTAAGGACAAGTTATGCCGCAATTTCCCGTCTGGGATCAAAATCAACTTCTTATCGTTGGTGATGAAAAATAAACTTTACGCAATTACAATAAGGGTTCAGTGAGGTCATATGCATGTATATGTATATTAGATTAGATTAGATTAGATTAGATTAGATTAGATTAGGCTTTATTGATCCTTTTGGGATGACTCCCTCAAGGAAATTGATTGTCCAGTAGTTTACAGAAAGAAACACAATATTAAATTATATACAATATAAGATAAACAATACACTCTTAGATAACTATAAAAAGTAAAATAAAAAGTAAACAGTAAACAATAATTATAATAATAATATAAGATAAACAATAAACTCTTAACTAACTACCTAACTATAAAAAGTAAAAAAAAAAAACAGTAAACAATAAACTCTTAGCTAATATAGAAAGTAGAGATAATAATACAAGTAAAACAGGATTCAAGTAAAATAAAAGATAAATGTAGAGAACTATATCTATGTATATGTAGGCCTATATATATATATATATAGAAATAGATATATCTATATACATATAGATATGTTTATAAATTATAAATGTACATATATATATTATAGATATATTTACAATATGTATTATATAATATATACATATATAAATAGACACACATATACATTCTATATTCAAGTATTATACATAATATAAATATATCTTTGATGGTGTAGGGTGTCACATGTTTTGAGTGTGTGACTGCCTGTGTGTGTGATAGAAGATGACCAGACGATAGATTGTCTGTTTACTCCAGGATGAGTATTGAGAAGGCACACACACACACGCACACACACAGAGCCACATAGCCTACTTTATGGCTGTGCGGGCTGGCCGCGTCCAAAGATCAAAGTGCGTCTCGGCTTTAGCGACTCCGGACATTATTTCTTGGAGGGGCTGAACATTAAGGATCTTCTCTTCTTCTCCCTCACTAATCGAACTAGAATGTTAAGTAATATTATCC